>NW_016909955.1:958477-961952 GCF_001483705.2 Eufriesea mexicana
GCGACAATTAGTCGCGGATCCTTGTACCGCTCTCGCCGCATCTGCTGCAATTATTTTCCTAACTCGATACCGAGCTGTTCGCGACGATAACGGTGAATCTTGTTTCCTTCCTCGGCTCGTCGCTGGGACCGAGCTTTGTTCCACGAAATTGGTCCCGTTAAGGATTCATAAAGCCGAGTGCCGGCGAGGAGGAACCGATCGACCCCGCGGTCGCGCCGGCGTTCCAGCACGATTTATCTCCTAATCCTCTGAACGTCTCCGCGAGTCAAGGTCGATGGATTCTCTTAAGTTATTCATACGCGAGGAAGCGACGACGGCCGATTCCTCGCCGATTTATAGCCGTGACTTATCCGCCAACGTTCTAGGCCGCTCCAACCTGCCCGCTTATCTCGCGCGGACACTTGCGAAAAATCACTTTCGCGAAAGCATCGCCTGGTAATCCGGGCAAAGCGACACGCTGGATCTCTCGTAAAGTTTTTAGAGGGTCAGACGACCGCTCCACTGAATCCCCTGTAACGAATCCAATAACACGGCACGTCCTCCAATCCGATTTTCCGCCGACGAAACGAGCAATCTAATAATGCCGGTTTATTCATTCGCCTATGTCGCGGACACTCGCGGACACTCGCGGACACTCGGTCGAAAAGACGAATCTCTATCGCGGCTGTTCGATGTTCAATCGAACGCGAAACGCAAACGCTTGGCACGCGGTTATGAGAAAAATGGCGGCTGCGGAAAGAGCTCGAGGAGGCCGCGACATCCGGCGCGAAGGAAGATTTTCCTTCGTGCCTTTCGTACCGGTCATTAGACGCCTGCGTGTGCGCGACACGCGTTGGTTGAATTCAACCTGTGCCCACGTGCTGGAAAACTGGATCTCAACCATCCAGCCTGCTCGCCGTGGCTATATTCGGAAGGCTCGTGCGCGAGGAATGCGATTGTACAGGGTGATTCTTCGAGAAAGTCTCGAAAATCAACTTTCCCGCGTCTATCGGAGAGGTTTAGTCGAGCGGAAATTTCCCTGTTCTCGCGCGTATAATCGGAATACACAGGCGTGGTATACGGTACGGTAGGAACGAATAAATTCGCGGTCAGATGCGTGTTCCTGGCGCGTGTAATGGTACACTTGGCTGGAACAAAAAGCAGGTTGAACATTTTAACCAACGCGTATATTCTTGGTAATATTACATAGGCCCGGCTACGCGTCGTTGACCATGTGTAACTGGCAAAGCCTGGCGGGATCATACTCGGTCGATTCCTTGGAAAAGGAAGTGCGGGTCTGGCGTGACAAAAGAAGGAACCGCGCCGATAAACCGGTCGGGTGATCGCGACGATGTGACACGGTGAGTTGCAGGTCGCGTCGCTATACGTGGATAGGTATAAAGGACGCGTGCCATGGCGTCGCGTGGCGTGGTGTGGCGTCGCGTGGCATGGCGTCGCGTCGGATCCGAGGAGCACCGAGTGCACGAGGGAGCTGCACACGGACACGGTTCCTGCGGCACCCTCCCCCGCGCCATTATCTTGCCAGTTTGTACCAGGTGCAGCAGGGTGGAAACGCGGAGGGCGACGAGGGGTTGGCGAAAGAAAAAGAGGAGGTACGGTTGGTACGACATCGAGGACGAAGGGGCCCACCTACCGCTCTCTGCTTTACATTTTATTGCTTGCCGTGAATTCGACCGATTTACATAAAGAGACGAACGTCCCGTCGCTCGGTTATTCACTCGGCTGGCAGCGGGAACGCGCGACCAGACACAGAGCAGGCCTGGTACACACCTTTCAGCGACTCAGCCGCGTCTTGTCCGGGAGGTTACGCGAATTTTCGCGCAGCAGCCAGCGGAGCAACGAGTTGGTCGCGTGGCGCGCGGGCAAAGCGACGAATCTCCGGCACGCGGACCATGCGAAACTTGAACGTCCGTCCGGGGGACCGATGCAGTGGCAGGGGCGCGTGGCGAGTGTGGGTGGGGTCCGAAAACGGATCGAATTCATGACGAAAGGCAATTTCGTTTCTGGCGGCGCGCGTCCTTCGCGACTGAAATTTAATTAACCGCCCGACAACCGGCCGGTTTCAGCTGGAATCGAGAGAAGATCAAAGCACGGCAACGGCTCTTTTTCCTCATCGTTCCCATCCACGAGCACGTAAATAGATCCTCGTAATTGCTATTAAGCGATCGACGAGTCGGTAATTGGTCTTTCGGGTCGGCAGGGATAAGAAATTATTCAGGGAAAACTGGATAAGCTGGTTTATCGGGAAAACACGGGATGCCGGAGGATTTAGGAGTTTACATCGGACGTAACGTTCCGCGATGATTCCGCGAAGCGAGGAAACAGAGTTGGAATTCGTGGGAAACCCCGGACTCGGTTAATTAACCGTTTTTGGGTCTGCTACCCCCGATATCTCCGGTTGACTCTCCGGTGCGCGATCGTTCGCGATCGAGACTCGATCCAACGCCGTGAACGAAAAAGCTGCGTCGCGGTGAAAATTGCAACTAACCCCTGGGCAATCGGGAGCATTGATAACGCGGCAACGCGTTAACGATTTTTTAATCGCGGAAGGAAAAATTTGCGGATTATTCCCGGATGCCGGGATAAAAGAAGCGATTATGAATTGCCCGGGAACACCTGTCTTCGCAACGCTTACGCGGGCAAATTTATATTGTCCGGTCGGTGTAATTAATTTCATTTAAGGGAAATTCAGGAAAGCAAATGTAACGTAATTTCGCGGAAACAAAGGGAATTCTATTATCTCCGCGGTGTATCGCTTCTAAATGTCAGGAAAGCTTTGTTTCCCGACTTGATATAGTGCCAAGTATCCCGTAACACCGTTAATCCACCCTTCGCGCGCGTCACAAGCGCACGCACACGCACGCACCCCCGCGTTATAGATTCTACGCGATCTTGACCTTAATTGGTTCCAGGCATATCGACCTGACCGAACGATATACCGTAAGAACATCGATGCGATTATCTCTGCAGACAGAGAGATGAGGGAGAGAGAAAGAGAGAGAAGTTTGATACGCGAACGAAATCTCGTCATTCCTCGAGGCTCGAATAATCGCGCGTGCTACTTTCCTCGGACGAATGTGCGCCGTTGGTTCTCCAAAAGAGATACGTATACCACGAAGGGACCGAGATATCTCGGCCAACGTAGTCGTAACGAAGTAATCTCGCTTTAAGTGCCAAAAAATTCGTAACGAGACGAAATTCTCGTTGGTAACCGCGAGGTTTAAGAGGACGGTAGGGTAAGCAAAAGTCGCGGAGGAGCAGAGCTCTGGCTGGCTTTGATCCGGTTGCGGAAGAAAGGCGAGTGGTCGCGGCCTGGCGCGGTAATTCGTTAAGGAATCCTTTAACGTCGCGTTCGTTTCGCGTGGCAATTTGCTCGGGGGAAAAAAATGTGTCGTGACCCAGCGCGCTAGTTATCAAGCCAGGTAAGTTACTTTTACTCGGGAGAAACGGAGAGAGGAGAGGAGAGAGGGAAAGA
>NW_016909955.1:962222-1049030 GCF_001483705.2 Eufriesea mexicana
CGCTTTCAGCTGCAGCAGCAAAGGTTGATTGTCGACCGCGGCGGAGACATCGCGACGCATCCGGTTACGATGTTGTCTCAAGGCCGCGGTATCATAGGAGGCCACCTCGTAATAGCCGATGTGAGAGCCGTGCGTGATACCTGAAACAGACGGGGAATATCGTTCCATTAGCCGACTGATAATTGGCAAAGGTAGAGCGGTCATAGGGGTCATAGGGGTCATAGGGGAAAAGGGAAGAGAGCGAAGAGATCCCCTCGAAGGGGGTAGAAAACGTCGGGATAGCGTTCCCTGCCTGCTTCTCCCGTGAAATCCAGAATCGCGTGGAATAGCCTATTAACCGATCTCCTCTCTCTCTCTCTCTCTCTCTCTCTCTCTCTCTCTCTCTCTCTCTCTCCCTCCCTCCTCCCGGCCTTTTAGCGAAATCGGCGAACGACAAAGAGAAACCACCTAAGACGTTGCAAAATCCGAAGCTTCGAGACCCGGCTTGGACTTTCGCTATCGCGACGGTTGCGGCGGCGAGAGTAGACCGTGAATTTCGTCAGAGTCGTTTTCACGAACGAGACACGTTCGTGGGTGGAACGGAGCCAGAGTTTCTCCGTTGGTCGGGCTAATCTCGAAAATTAGCCGACTCGGTAACAAAAGGCGAATCACTCGGTTTGATTATCCTTCGTGTCGATTCCGCGGCTACGGAAGAGCCGCCGAGTGAGCAAGAGGCAACGCGTAAACTCTGGAAAGAAGCTCCTTCGGAAAGCTTTTGACCGGAAATCGCCTTTCCAACTCGGAGCTGCGACGAGTACGACGAGCGAGAAAACGTTCCGCTTGCACGTTTCTCGGCCGATACATCGGAGATAGGATGGCGAAAGAAACAGGGGAGTGCACTCGCGATTAGAGTGCTACTCCAAGTGGCGTGTCCATTGTTGGCCCGGTAAGTACCGATCAAGAACAAAGGACACACTCGGGAAACGCGGCAGAGTGTTGACTGCTATTAAAGCGTTGCGCAGAGTCGCGCACGGGCATAGTTTAACGGCACCTCGTGGCGTTCTCCAGGCCACATCGCGTGGCTTACAGCTTACGCAACACCCTCCGATAATCTAATTACCGTGGCTCGTTATCGATGCCTTGGCCCGCGGCGAGTTCCAATGCAACCACCCTCCATCGGACACTTTGTATCGGATTTTCCATCGAGAATCGGTATCGTTCTAGCCCGCGGCCCTCGCACGCCCTCGTACTCACCGGCCGCGTGCTTCTATCCTCGTTAAGTTATCGGGCAGATAAGTCGCGTTTCGCGATAGAAGAAAAGCCGTCCCGTTTCGAACGTGACTCTCTCTCTCTCTCTCCCTTTCCCTCTCTTTCTGTTTCTCTACACTCGCTGCCATCTCTATCGAAGCGGTTTCGGTTACGCGAGTCGCGCGGATACCGGTTACCGAGGATACCGAGAAGCGCGCGAGTCCTTGCCAATAGCCCCGGCCGCGTGACTCGCGGTATGATAACCTTAATCGGGAACCGGCTGTTTAAATGGCCGCGCGTTAATCGAGGATACCAGTGGAATAGCCGTGGGTAAAGGGGGACAGAAATCGCGGCGGTGTTCGTGGAAGCGCGTTAACGAACCGGGAAATTAGCGGACGAGTGGTAAACGGTCGGAAAAGTCGACGAGACGAGACGAGACATCCGGAATGGAGCGTGACTCACCTCTGTGTGGTGACACGGGACGAAGAGGCGAGGCAACGGCAACGATCGAAAGGCAAGCGAAGACCAGGAAGAAGATCAGGGGTGTCCCGATTCGAGGACGACGTTCCCTCGAGCTGAAGGGGTACATCGCGGCCCTTTGGGCCCCGTTGTGCCCACCTCTATCCTTGCCCTCGTCCTCCTCCTCTTCCTCCTCCGCCTCTTCCCCTTCTTCGTCGACGGCCAGGGCCGTGGCGCGCATCGGCTCGACGTTCTCCGGCCCAGCAACAACTAATGGCGCTATCTCCCTTTCGTCGAACAGCCGACCACCGCACTTTGCGAGTCACCCGCCAGGCTCATCTCTCTTCCTCTCTCCGCCGCTATCTCCTTTCCTCCTTCGATCTTCCTTCTCACCCTCCCCCTCGCCCTCCTCCTCTTCCTCTTCCTCCTCTTCCTCCTCTTCCTCCGCCAACGAACGTGCTTCCGCCACGTCCTCTTTCTCTTCTTTCTCCTCCGTGGGTCGCTCAACCTTTCGACCCTCCTCCCGAGCTTTCAGCCTTTTTTCCCCGACTCCTGCCTTCGTCGATCGGCAGCTCTTCTTCGTCCTCACGGCCGATCGATCCTACTCCTGAAAAAAGGAAGAAAAACGCCCAGGGAACGGGATTAATTTTTCCAATAGGCTCCGCGCTCGCGGGTGTTCGATCCTCTCGGATCCCGCGGTCTTCGGATTTTCCTGCCAAGCGTACGACCACGTCGTCGTCGTGTCGATTCAAAGAATAGTCGCAAACGGTAAGGAGTAGTCGTCTTTCCCATCTTTGTCACGCGGGATCTTTGTTCGCGGATAACGCGGAACACGCGAGTCAAAGGCTGACGCGGATAGAGCCTCCGTCTTTCACGATCGATAGGATCTGATCCGGAGTTTCGGGGGGTTAAGACCGATTTCGGAGACGTTCGAAACGAAAAGAGATGTCGCGGGCGAGCGATTTTACAAGCCACTGCTAATCGGGGGAATAACGAGGGAGTCGTAGAAATTTACGGTGTTACGCGGCACTTGGCGGAGAGCGAAAACACCGGTGTAAAGCGGATAAGGGAAGCAATTCTTTAAACGTCTCCTTAAGAAGTTGTTCCTGAAAAATTTCCTCGAGATGCGCGCGTGTAAGTGGAAGCCGAAAGACGCGATGGCTAACTTCTGCGATAAATCATCGTCAATGTTCGCCGACCTCGTTGCAACGTTCTTAGGACCCTGTGTCTTCATCGGCTCCTCGAACAAGCCACTCCACGGATACGAATATTTCGTCTAACGATCCTCCGATCTCTTTTTCCCCGCTCCTCCCACGCCGATAACTTGGAAAGGAGATCCTTTTAGATATTTCCCGCCGATAATTGCATTTCTCGTTTCATAAGGGACCGGAATCTTTGCCAGCGGAGCAAAAGCGCCGCGATAACGACGAGGGCCATGGGTAGCGCACTCGAAGAACCTCTCGGCCCCGTCGCGATGGACACGGCAGGGTCGTCGGTCGGTCAAAGCGAGACGATATATCGAAGTCTAGGAAAAGGTGGGCGACGATATTTGCGGAAGCTTTCCACATGCGTGATAATGGCGTTACGCGAAACGTTTGCTCGTGCAGCAGCGACACGGTGCACCGCAGAACCGACTCCGTCCACCGGTTGTCGCGGTAAACTTCCGCGCGAGTTTACGGGAAAACGATATCCAGCCCGTATAGTCATCGTTCCAGCGTTCGCCTACAATTTTTCCTTTTTTCTGCGTTTCTCGTGTCGCCACGGCTATCGAATGACACGTACAACCGTGTAACCAAAACGAACGGTTCGCATCCCGTTCCCTTTTGCCCTCGCCCAACCCATTTCTTCTTCTCGCTCGTCCCATTCCGCCAACACCCACGATCGCCTCTTCTCCTTTTTCTCTCCCCTCCATCGCTAACCGCGCATCCTGCTCACGGGCGAAAGCCGTTGGTTCGCGCGCGAATCTCCGACACCAACAGGCAGAGTGAAAAGCGACGAAACGTGGAACGGAGAAACCAGATAACCGCGAATCGGCTTTCCGTTTCTACGATCGCGGCCAGGTCGGCCAGTCTACCGTGCAATCTACGTACACTCTCGTAGTATTTACAAACATCCGCATTTTTCTCGACCGCTTTATCGGCGCGATGCACGCGGTACGCAAATTCTCGCGCGCGTGGGTGGAAAAACGAAAGAGACGAGTCCGCGCGCGCGACGGTGGTGGGGAGAGCGCGGCGAGTGGTGGGAGGCAACGCGAGGAGCGGTGGGGGTTCATGGCCGCGGGAGAGAATAATTCGAGCCGCGTCTAGCCGGCGACAATTTGCAAAATTGTCTCGCGCGTTCCGCTCGGCTCCGCGCTACTCCGCGCCGTTCTCGCTCGACGATTCGCGAATGATAATCGTCCCACGTAGATACCACGGCTTTGTCCTCTTTCCCGGACGCGAGCCGCCATACACGACCCCTGCGCTCACCGCTCCGCGACCTCACCCCGTGTCGAAAGAACAATGGGACGATGAACGCGCGGGATTTGCCGGCAGCGCGCCACCTATCCTCGCGGCGAATATTTAATACAGGGCCGTGTTCGTACGCCACCGTACGCGATAACCTATCAATTGACCATTATTAGCGGGAACACGCGACCAACGCGTTCCAATTGGACGGAACGAGTATGTGTGTCGGGTGTAGCGGTAAACCGGCTACGGTTTCAGCGTACGGAGCCGCATCTCCTGCAGCTGATTGCACGCGGTGCGATTCTCTCCCGGATACTTTGCCGGTCTTTTTATCTCCTTTCCACCTCCCGCTCCGCCCTCTCCTTTCTCCCTCCGCTTCGCTCCACCGTGTTTCCGCGGAGCGTAGTTAATTTTCTTGCAGCGGAATTAAACCGACCGAGAGAATGTTTCTCGTTATTCCAAACACTCGTCCTGCGTCCACGTGAAATTTCTTCCGGCTAACTTTTAAATTAACGCGTCGCGCTTACCCGCGACGGGCAGACGAGTTTGGTTCGTCGCGCTCGTTGGGGCGGGTCCAGTAACGGTACCGATGCTGCCACTGCGTTTAGAAGAATTACTCTCGCGATACGACCCAGCGCGTGACTTTCTATTCTTCCCATTCCGATTACACGCTTTCGCGGTCCACGCTCGCTCGATCCTCGCCGCGTGTCGTTTTACCTAACGTCCGTTCGATTCGCCGAGAGGCCTAACAACCGGAGAGAAGGGAAAGGGAAGGAAAATTTGATTGACCTCGAAAGACTCGCGGAAACCGAGTCCACGAGGCGTAACTAAGGTCAACCGGAGTACTCGAAATTTCCATTTCCATTTCCGGCTTCGCGGGACCGATAAAAGTTTCAATGGCGGACTACGGCCGGTATTACGCTCTCGAGCGAGCGTGATTCGGCGTGAAACGGGCTGAAGCCGCTGTAAACGAAGCTTGGCCGTGACGTGGGTGTAGAAAATCGCGAATACCGATCGTGCACTCCGGCATCGGACGATTTTCCATCGAGCGCGCCTCGCTGAACCGTTACCTCGCAACGCGCGCGGCGAAACACGTTTTGCGTAATGCCCTAAGCGTTCGTCGACGGAACGGAGCGGACACCGGCAGCGCAACTCCAAAGCAATTACCAAGGAACGGTCCGAGATCGCGTCGTCGGGGTAAACGGAGTCGAAACTTTCCACCGCCTCGCACGGAACTGAGAAAATTTCGGATACTCGGCGACGAACCGGTGAAACCGAGGAGGCGAGTCGCGAACGTGCAAGGATTATTAATTCCAGGTTTAAGGCGATTAGCGTGGCCCATGGTTAGGTTGATCTGGGAAATTGCGTCGAACCGGAGGGCAAGGCGGAGTTTCGAGATTATTAATACCAAGTTTCTATCGCGATTAGCGTGGTGCGACGTCGGATCGATTAGACGAATGAAACCAAATAAGGAAGGGTTACGAGGTGTCCTAGCGAGACTGGTATAGCGTGTTCGAGAAAAGAAGGCACAACGTGTTTACGTTGTCCTTACAGCTGACACTCCCATGGCCCACTGAAAACGGTCACCGTTTTCGGCCAATAGCGGCCATTGTCTGTGATCAAGAGAGAATCAGCGGAGTTAATCAGCCGTGAGGATGTAAATACGCTGTGCCTTCTTTTCTCGCACGCACGATAGTTCCGAAGTGGTCGAAGATCGACGTGGACGTTGATGGATTAACCGTTACGATTAATACGGTGCGTCGTTTGAACGCCGTGTCGAATCAGCCGAATCGGAGAGAGGCAAGTCGTTGTGCAATATCGATAGAACGAGATTGAAGGTAGCTGGCGATTTCGCGGGAAACTTCGCTTGATAAGGTTAATTAGTATTAACGCGTGCCTTTGTACACGCCGAGCGAGTTTCTTCGGCGCATCGCGCCACGAACAATGGTTCCGACCTCCTAACGGACTCGCTGAGTTATTTTTTAATATAACTTTCACGTAGATAAGCGTCCTTATGCAACGCCAGTTACATGCGCCAACTCGATATCCGGCGCTCGCGTTTAACGCTCGCTTTTCCCATTAAACGACAATTAAAGTCTCGCTGCAACTTTTGCAATTTCTCGCAAAGATAGCCGCGATTCCTTTGACTCCTTCGCCAGTACCCTGCCACCCGCTCCCGTTTGTTTCATAAGTTCGTAAACCCTGCCGCGGTTGCGTGGGGAAAAAGATGGGGCGAGTGAAGGAAAGAGAGGGCCAGTTAACCTATAAACGTGACCGTCGATTCGCGTGCGTTCCCTCGAAAAGTCAGCATCCGGCAAAACCACTTCCGTCAGACGTGCCAGTGGCGCTGGGGACGCGTTTTACGTGACATTTAAATCTCCCATCGTGCGCGTGCAATCCGACGTAAACATACTGGTATAGAAACAACGGTAGAGTGTGCGTGCGATGCATCTCGACGGTTGATAGCTACGCGCGACTCTCCACGGGTCCCTTGGCGATTGAACGCGGCACTGTGCGCATCTGAGGTGACTCGGTGATCGCGAGGGAAATCTGGCGTCGTTCTCCGAGCGACTTACCTTCCCTTCGACAGATACGTGCTGGGAGAAGGTACACCGAAGAGAGGGGGGAGGGGAAGAGAAAGAGAGAGAGAGAGAGAGAGATGCAGGAGTAGACGTGCACGACGAAAAAAAGCACGGTGCTTAGCCGCGCGAACAGAAACGGAGAGACGATGAGATAGACCGAGGGATAGACCGAGAGATGGAGCGAGAGTAAGGGTCGAAAAGAGAGGGAGAAACCGAGGGAGAAGGACGAGGAAAGAGTCGTACGTGGAATATTGCGCGTGCTCGTTGCTCTCGCATACTATCTGACACCTACCTATGCACAGCGGCTCGAGTCCTGCCACTGGCGTCCTTTCCGCCGCGATCCTCGTCCTTCCGACCGGTTCTGGCAGGGCCGTCGATTACTCATTTACGGTCATTGTACCGCATCCCGACGCACTGCACTAACTATTCACAGTATCACACGTGTGTCACACGACAGCGTACCCGTTGCTCTCTCTCGCTCGACGGTGAACAAAGAAATTCGTGGTTAGACGGAGAAAGAGGGAGAGAAGTTGAAAAAAATAACACGCGCGACACAACCCTTACACCACGAAACAAACAGGAACGCGTTTCGCGTCGCACTGACGGGAACGCTCGTGACTCGCGCGAACGAAGACTCCGAGGACAACGACTTCCCCTACCTCTGTCGCGTTCGACCCAGCTGTGCTGCGCCCTCTCTCCTTCTGCCTTACGAACTCCCCTCTGTCCGTTCTTATTCCTCTCGTAGCACCTTCTCTTTCTTTTTCGAAGATCCCTTCCATGTCTGGACGCGGACCAGCGCTTTCCAATAGTGGCACGTTGTACCACCAACCCCACCATCACAACCCCACTCTGACTACCGTGTTCCGACTCCCACCTTCGTGTAACTTGACCTTAGCCGTCGGTCAAAGGAAAGGTGTGTTCCTGAAACAGAAGGGCGGTCCAAGGGTTACGATCTTTGTACAAAGGATCATCGATGCACGGCTGTTGTCATTTTTTGACAATTTTTGTTACAGTTTATATCTCTCGCTATTCTATCCCTTTGTTCCAAATTACTCCTTTTATACATTCTAAGTACGGTTACGATTCCTCACTGAAATTGTATCGCGCGATATTCGTTTACTTAAGGTGAAATGTCTGTCATCTTTCGGTGGGAAAGCGTGAATGAAAATTTTATGTTATATCACTGAATCCTTGTTCACGTACCCACGAGGTTTAACGCCAACCGTACGTGTCGGTAAATGGAAGAAGGCGAACGCGTGATATCGTCCAAGTGGGGTTGTTCAGCACGTAAGGGGCCCCTCCATGGAAAACCCCTGCAGCAGGCTTATTTAACCCCTCTTCCCTCGATTCAGCCACCCCGCTATAACCGAGCGACGTTTGCCTCGCAGCCACTATATCTCGTTCATTTTCCCTTCCCGTTGGTGGTGGCCATGCTGTTCAGGATGACCCCTACCGATAGATCGAACTACTTTCATTCCTTCAGATTTCCTTCTGCTACTTTTCAAACGACGACTTGCGTAAGTAAAGATCCGGTAAGGGTGCGCGTATATTCGTTTAATTCGAAATTGCAATTTAAACCTCTGAACAAAACTATTTTCAGCACTTTGAAAAATTCGTTAACTACTTGTAAAAATCTTCGTACCTCTGTTATTATTAACGTTCACTATTTAAAAATATCGAAAGACATAGAATTTTCCTACGAAATTTAAACGAAGATCGATCGACCACGTGTGGTAACTGATTGTTACGATTAGTGCACGTTGCACTCGAAGGTGTCGCCTCTGTGCAATGAACGAGTTTGGTAAGGATAGGTAAAATAATAACACAAACCTAACCTCACCCTGAGTAACGTTACTTGACACGTAAACGAAACGTAAAGCGAAGCTGTAATATTTTTTCAAGTGTCTTATACAAATCTTTGAATTATGGTAACTACGAGTATAATATTATTTAAATACTAGTTTTGCAACAAATTATTCATATCTTTTCTCGATGTTTCGAATTTTAGGCTCGCTATTTTCGCGAGGAAGATATAGATGGTACGGTATGAATTTTCTCAATTTTGCTACTCAAGCTGAATACTTACCAAATAAATATTCATTTCTTTACAGAGTTCAGAGAATGTTTTTATTTGTTTGCAAGAAATGGCCAGATACGTACCCTGGATGAACTCACAATCATTATGAGGTCATTGGGATTGAGTCCTACTATTGCAGAGTTAAATAAATATTTAAAGGACAAAGGTACAAACAAGGAGGTAAAATAATCGATGACGATACAAAACTCTTAAAATGCCAAACTTTTAACCATAGGTGGGAAAATGTCCTTTGCCGATTTCTTGGAAGTTATGCATTTACAAACAAGAGCAGAAGACCTGCCGAAGGAAGTAATAGAGGCTTTTCAAGCTGCGGATAAATTTAGGACCGGTACCATACCTGCTAGACAGTTAGCACACATGTTGCTCCATTGGGGTGAGCAATTAAGCAACAAAGAAGGTTAGATTCTCTTTTAATTACCAAGGGAATCTTCCAACAACTGTTCTTAACCAATGCCTTTACGTCTAATTTTTAGTGGAACAAATTTTTAGAGAAGCAAACGTGTCTCCAAATGGACAAGTGAAATACGAAGACTTTGTCAAAATAGCTTGTGCACCTGTACCTGATTATTATTAAGATATTTTTAATATTTTTACGAGATCCTTTTTATAAAATATTTGATATTTATGTAATTTTTACATTAAACGCACTTCAAGTTAATTCAAAAAATATCGTCATAAAACAAAAAGAATTTATTTGCGCAGCAGCTTATCTTCGATAGACGAACGTTATACATCTTATCTCTATAATTGCTTACAGTTACAAGAGCTTAATACCTAATCCATCGATCTTAGTCGAACCGAAATTATTCGAATTTCGTCCTTGGTCAACTCCATTCCCCACCATCGTCCTCAGCCCTCTTTGGCGATGTTCGTGTTTGACGGAGAACCACAAAGAATGACGGTGGTGCTGACGATCGTTGTCAGGAAGAAGACGCAGAGGAGCGCTCGATCACTGACCAGCGCAACGTGTTTCCAATCTAATTCCATTCGTTCCCGACGATCCTGCTCCGCCAGTCGTTTCTCGTTCCTCTCGATCGTCGCGTGTACTCTTCCTAGCACGCGTGACCATTGAGCTTCAAGGCTACCGTCTTTTCCAAGATCTGCACCGGTTTCTTACTAAGTTATACCTGGTCGAACTAGATGCTTTCTCGCGAATAAAACTCACCTAAACTAGGGCTGCCGCTGTTACTCTCCTCCCTTCTAGTCATGAACTTGGGCGAGGATTGCGACTGGGCCAGTTCCGGTTTGCAGTGCAGTGGACAATTGTTTTTTCTTCTGGGCGGTTCGACCGGTTCCTAATGCAAATCGCGTATCGTTCGCAAGGCCATCGGAAGAAAAAGAGTATCCTCGCAAAGTGGAAACCTTACCGATCTCTTTTCCTCCTGGAAGTTGAGGAACACTATCCTGGCTAGCTTGTCCAACACCAACGATCGGACGATACCTGGCACTCTGGTCCCTTGAACACCGCGATGATGAAGATTCAAGGTGACCACCGTTAATCCCGATGCGAATGACACCAGGCATATACTGACTCCGTAATAGAGACCTGAAAATCACGACAATGATAATCAATAACTGCTCGATTACGACGAATTAATCGTTAACCCAAAACACTAATTGAAGCCCCGCGGTACGTTCAGTTGTTACCGCGCAAATTAATTGTCTAACAAGTTTCCAATTACGAAGTTGCACGTTCAACGCAACCGGCTTTCCTGTGCGATGCTTCTGCAAACGGGTTAAACGCGATTTCACTGCGTTTCGCAGTGGTACCGGAGGATTTTCAGAGGGGACACTTGGGACTTTTCAGTCAACGCGGTTACACCGCCGACTATATCGATACCACCACAGTGGCTGGGGCTGGAATATTTTACGCGAATTCTACATCGATTCGTTTAACATTATACCTCGGACAACCATTAATTCTTTCGGGATACGAGCTGTAAAGAGAGCTCTCATCCCTTCAACCGTTGGGAACGGAATTTCACGACTCAACGGAGACAGATAACGATCGCTGGTCCCTCTTCATCTTGCTTCTCCATGCTTTCGATTTTCCTACGACTGTCTCAGCGTATCGTAATATTTCGTTTCCGCAATTTAAACTTGAAATTAATGTAAAATTAAAAGTTGCTCACTTATCAACGGTGTTTTCTCCGTGGGCGGCAGTGTCTCGCGAATAGTCATCAGGAAGACCGTCATAGAGAGGAGCGCGGAAATCCCGAGGGTGACTTTCTCCCCCGATTCCGACGGCACGTAGAATACCAACAGGGCTGAACAAACGGAGAGAAGTTAGGAAAGTTCGGGTCTCATGGCCGCTATTTTCCGTCATAGAATATCGAGCAGAATGCGTTCTTAGGTGTCGCGCTCGCGCCCAACTTTCCACACCGTGTCAAGGTAGGAAAGAGAAAAGAGGGAGAGGAAAGTTGCGCATAAATTTCACCCACCGAGTGGATCATTCGGCTCTCTTTGTTAACCGGCTGTAATCCTGCCGGTTGGCAAAGATTCGAATGCCTGTAGTGAAGAAAGCTCGCGACTCGGAGCTCTTCCTACGGTGGCTGCACGATTCGAGGATTTTAATGAAATTTCCTCTGCAGACCCGATAAGAACGCTTGACCCCCTTGCTCGGCTAAGAGTCGCATTATACCCGAATGCTGCGTATCGTCGTTGCAGCGTCGAATATTACAAATTCCGTGCTCTTATCCGGGGAACGAAACAGGGGATGAAGCGCGCACGGGTAATCGGTACTCACCGACGCTGTTGATGAGTATACACGGCAGGATCAAGTTGAAGAAGTAGAACATGGGTCGGCGTCGCAGCCGTATCTCGTAGGTGATGTCCGGATACGGCTCTGGACAACAGGAATAATACTCGACGTTTCTTCTCGCGGAGAAATCGATCAGGTCGAATTCACCGTTTGCCTGGTAATTGCTCACGTCTCCTTGCTCGCTCTGCCTCTCCAGCTCCAGCTGCATAACCGGGTTTCGCGTTTTAGTCCTTCAAACAACAACAACTCGATTCCGGCAGTCGGAGAAAATATACACTCGACGGTGGCACAAGAACCGTATCGTACTTTCGGAGCCTTGGCGGCGAGCAATTATCCCTCAGGAGAGCGAGAATAGATCCTAGAAGCTAGATTAAAGCGGTAAAGCGTCGACTCGAATTAAATCCGACGGGATGGAACGGCACGTTTCGCGATTACGTGTCAGTGTATTTCGCGTGGACAATCGGTAGACAGGTGTCGGAAAAGGCAAAAACGAACGGGTGCGAGAGCCGTATTCGACAGGACGGAAAAGAGGGTGGCGAGCATCGCGAACCATTTGCGGAAGGGACACTTCCCCTGACAAAAATATCAAATCTCTCCTGCATGTCTGTCCCTTTATCCTCGTTACCGTAATCCCGACAGGCACGTCGAAATTTCGCCGCAGGAAAAAATTAAAGCGCGATTTAAAGACCGGTTTAAAGCAGTCGGAAACGATCTGATCAAAGGAAGAGGGAAATTTTCGCGAATAGTAGCAGCGAGGCCTAATCTGAGATCGTATTTTCAGCGTTTTAGGCCGGGAAAACGTAGCGACACGCAAAATGTATTCAATGGCCGGGGATAGGAAATGGGAAAACTCCGTGAAAGGATGGGCTGGAGCGTGGAGCTTCGTGGGTACGGGGAAACGACTCGCATTGAATTCTTCTTGCATTTGGGATTAAGCTGTTCGATTTGCCCGAACCATTTTTGCGACCTGCCGAGCCGGCATTTTCGATTTGTCGTCGTTAAGCGTCCCTGGACTTGCCGAGAAGCTCGAACCTATTCCATCGGCGCTGGAAAAATTCCCCTTCCGTAGCGAATTATCGGAGACAGTGACCAAAGTCCGCGGAAACCCCGACGCGATGCCCACATCGCGTGGGATTTCCGAAAAATCGCGCCCTGTTCCTCGTTTTCGATTATCGGTCACGCGAACCACGTGCTGCGGAAACTTTTCAAATTAATTCTTATTGCGCATATTTCGAGCAGTTCGTATCAAGATACTCGAGAACTCGCGGCACGTGCCGCGAACTTATCGGAATTAGAGCGTCAAGTAACACGAATATCCGCGAGAAGTCTAGAATTTATTTAACGAGACTATCTTTTCTCTTGCGCGTGTTCGCGCGTTACGACGAGACGCGTCCCAGTCGGTTCTTTAACGCGTCTCTTCTCTGTGCGAGCTCGATTAAAGTCTCTGCATTCAGCCGGAACTTTTAATCCGGGAGGAAGCCGGAAAATATTGCAAATTTTTAAGACGAGACTCGTACGAGCGGCAAGAAGGATCAGACCGCGGGACAAATGAAATTTTCAGCGAGAAACCGGAAACGGTCCTTAAGCACCGACGTCGCGAGATTTTTGGCACCCAAGTGTCGGACATCAGTGTCAAGTGTCAAGGTTTCGGTGAAACCGATTGCCGTCGCGACCTCTGTACACAGCGCGGGTATTTTTATTGTTCAGCGGATGGTCCACCGGACGATATATCGCTTCCTCATCTGCATATCGTCCCGAGGGAGGAACTGCGTGAAATTGAGGGCAATAGAGTCGGGGATGGGACTGGTGTAGATCGCACACGTTGTCGGATTAATTTCGTAATTGCTTGAAAAATCCTAGAGCGTATACCTGATGCATTTGCACGCGAGAGTGTCCCAAGGAAGTCGAATCTTAATCGAGAACCAAAGCGAAACGCCGGGAAATATAGAATCGTCAGAATTAGCTCGCGACGCGTCTTTCATCCCGCGCGAAAAGGTGAGAAGAAAAGAGTGGAAAGAAATAAAAGGACTTGTATAAAAAGGCTGCGAGACAGTAGAGTAATTTTAGAATCGATGACGATTTGAATAAAATATACGGGCATGAACGTGTTGGTTCCTCGTGGGTGTCAGCACGCGCTCGTAGACCCCCGCTGGTTTCGCTCGAGTTAATTGCGTGGAAAACTGCATTCCAGCTTCTATCGGCTGAATTCGCGGCCTCGAAATTGTCCACTGCCTTTTCACCGATATTCCCGTCGACATTTTCGGCCTCGAGGGACCTTCCACGGGATTCCTCCGGTCTTTCGCGCTTTCGCGAATGTCGAGAGCAGGACACAAGCTAATCGTGGGATCTCCGAGTAGGTGGGCGAAAGGGAACAAAGCCATCCAGCAAGGGAGGGATCCATGGAAGCTGGTGCTACGCACTTGGTATCCATCGTACGTCCAGGAGGCCCATTTCAGGACGCACCGTTGCTCGTCGAACGGGAAGAACTCGACGTCGATGTCGCAGCTGCTGCGGAAGATACCATGGCTCAGCCACACCACCTCTCCCGTGTGACTGACTATCACGTTCGTATTGATGACTGCCGAGCTGTACTGTGGATCGGCGCTGTAAACAAAACCGAAGATATAGGATGACAGCCGATGCAAGAAATCAGTCCGCCTCTGCTGCGGTCAATCGATACCAAAACTACCCTTTTATAATACGACGCCCGACCGCAAGTTCTACCATTCCCGCGCCATTTCCTAGGCGATCGCCTAAAATGGAGTAGGATTTTCAAGAGAAATCGCGTCGCGCGAGAGAATTATCGCTTACTTGTTGTACAGGATCGTGTCTGGTCTCCACACGCGGTTGTAAGGAACGCGGATCACTCGGATTCCAGCGAATTCCGAGGCGTTCCATTTCAGATGATGGTCCGTCCAGATCTGTGTCACCCAACAGTTAGTCGTCAGTATCTGGTTCTTCTCGTCCTGCGATGAAAATCACACCGGTCTGAATGCTGCCCGAAGATTTATCATGGCGGGAAAAAGGACTCGTTGCCGGCGTAACTAAGTCACGGGGAAAAATATCGCGGGTTGAGAAATGGCTCTCGTTAGGTGTACGGGGGACAAACCTTTGCAGGTTGCTATCTGGTTCCGGCGCGTTCCCCGGGCAATTTGTCTTGGGTATTTCCGATTACCCGAACTTGATTCTACCTCCCGGAGGATTTCCCGGGCTCCTCCGTCGAGTTACCGCCTGTCAACGCCGACCCATCGTCATCGCGAACGCGAAAAGAAATACATCGTAATGAATACAAATCGATATTCGCCGGATTAAATGGATCGCCGGGATGCCGATACCTTTGCCCAGGTGGAGGTTAATACGGTTTTGAACAGGCTCGACCTAAATTTCACGTTAACGTGTCGAAGAAACGAGCAACGTACGCTGGACCGCCTAGCAATTCTCCGCTTTGTACCCGATTCCACGATTTCCACGTTACACGCGTAATATTTCCACCGTCGTCAAAGAAAAGCTTTGCTGCGTTCGCGCTTTAAACCGTGCTCGAGGGTACGTGGCCGAAAAATTCTCGTCAACCGCGAGAACATTGATTTTCTGGAAAAATTGGGAAAATTGGGAAAATTGACCGCCTCGAAGAAGTCTGGAGGAGGAAACGCAGTCTCGTTGGAAAAATCACTTTCCCATAGGGTCCCGGAAGTTTACCAAGAATCCATCGGGAGCTCGTACGAGGCAGCGTTCTTCCTTTTTCCAAATTTTCGTCGTCGACTACTCACCACGTCGATTATGTGATGAAGAGAGAGGCCAAAGACAACTGCCAGGGGTTGCGAGGAATTTTTAGCTGGACGTACACCGGCGTCGTACCCATCCAGCAGATACTTCGTCAGTCTGTATTCGTGTTCATCCCCAAAACCTGTAAAAGCAAGTATGCACGGAATCCGTCCAATATTCAACGGGAATTAAATTTCGTACGTCGTAATACGTCGCACTGTTCCCGCGGTAATGGATATTCTTTTCCCGCGGAGATTTTCGATGAATCCATTTCGACTTCCTATCTCTCCTTATCGCGATGTGTACCGTTTCATTTTCCACTTTCCCGCTTGTTTCCTTCGGTAAAATATACGATTTCGGGGCACGCAAACAGCTCGTAGCCTATGAAGCGAGTCTAGACCGAGTTACGGGAGGCATCGTTGCGCAAATTCTGTCTCTGCCTGATCTCCAATCACGAATCTAATTCCTTCCCTTACATCAGGGATATCCATTATAGCGTTTCCGATCTGCGGGTAGAAGCGTTCGTTTCATCGAAGTGGCTATTGTGTCTGGAAACGCGGGGAAGCCCTTCCGTAGATCAGCTAATCTGCCGTTCATTTCATCTTTTCTCAAAGCTCGCCAGGCGTTGCCTTCAAACCTCAATTAGATAAAAGATCTCTCAGCGGAGACAATGGTGCCGGAAACCCGGTACTCGCCGGGATGAGTCTAGTTGATTAATGAAAAATAAAGGAGAGACCTTTGATCCAAAGATTTTTTTAAGCGTCCCCTGTGATGATTAACGAGCTTGCTCTTCGAACGAGCGGATAACATTTTATCTTGCTCGCGGATTCCGATCGTGGACTATCCGAATTGACAGAAGCAGCTCGTGTCGTTCGAGTGTTGGGTCTCTGAGAGGTGTAAGGTCGCGCGAGTGGCACACGGTTCAGGGAATTTTCTCCCCAACCCTCTTAATTCCGATCGTTAAATCGACGTCACACATGGCGGTATAGCTACATCGCCATGTGGAGGCGTTCCTCTTTTCTGAATCATTTAACGGCCCATCTTACAGCTGCTCGCTCGTTTCCCAAAAAATGCAATTATTCGGACAGTTTCGATTCCACGATTTTCACCCCAACATTCCGCTTTTTAACTCGTCGCGGTTAATGACCTCAACGAAATGCTCGAGCTCGTTGACGAGCTGATCGAGTGAAAAATAACGAGATCTAATTTTAACGTACCCAAGTTTCATCCACCGTGTTTCTTTTCTCTCTTTTCCTCCTCTTTCGCCTGCTTCCTTTATACATTTTGCGAATATCGATAATTTCCGGGCGAAGTTGAGGGTACCGAGGCGTCGCAGAGAACATCGAGTACTCTCGAATACGCTTTTGAACATGCTCGCGCAACATTTAAAGACGACGTCTAGCAAGAGGGGAGAAAAAGAACCGCGAATATCCGCTTTTCCCTCCATCACGGAAATCCTATTCAACGTCTCGCTGTTTCCTCACGGCGCACCAGTGAATTCGCGCTTTTGGGACAATCGGTGCGCGAATTTTTCCAAGCACGCAAAATTCCACTCCTTTTTTCCTCGTTTCCCCTACGTGCCTCGTTCCCCACGCGGCAACTCGTTCAAAAATTTCCACGGCTTTTATCTTTAACACGGTCGTACGGTTCTAATTTCTCGCAATAACACCTCCGCCAACGATAGAACTTTGCGCGAAAAATCAAGGAAATTGGCTTTCCCGGGTTCGTATTTAAGGCAGCGGTTCGAAACGCGGAAGAGGGAAAGATAAAGCCGGACGCTCAAGGATTCAATTCGATAGCATCGAGTGTCCGCGAATTACCGTGCAATCCGGAATGCACCGTTGGAAAACTCGGAATCGAGCATCGATACACGCTCGATGCCGGAAAATGCACGACACGCTCTTCATCCTCGCAGGGCATACGAGTCGACTCTTTCATTCAATCGACGAGAGCCCTCGAATGCCTCTCTCGCTACGAAATGGAAAAATCTTTCGCACTTCTAACGAAATGCCAGCTGTAGAACGACGTCGGAGGTCCTTGGATTCCCTCGAAACGATAATTTCCGTCGATATTCCCTCTTGCCGTTGACTTTTGCCGTGTCGTTGGGTAAATGTTTTCGCAAGGCTCCTTTGCCACGTGCTTGAAAAGAAAAATGCGCGTTGGATGTAGAAAAATGAAAGAAAAGGCGAGTCGGTAAAAATTAAAAGAAAATAATCGTCGAATCAAAAATGAAGTGCACCTACTTGGGTGTACACGTGTATTCTAAAATACGACAAGGGAAAGCTTCTGATCAGGCGTCTCTTTACTCTCCTCTTCGGGGGACAAAAGTTTCTTGGCTCCGGCGTTGCGTTATCTAAAATTCATCGCGGGTCCTGTTTAAACGGAGTAAAGTTAGGGAGGAAAAATCCTCGGTCCGATCGTTATCGAGCGATTAATGTTCTCGGTATCGTCGCCGAAAGCACTTCCGGCTGTAATTAATGATCCCGACGTGGCGTGGTAAACAAACAGATCGATCTGCTTGGTGGACGCGTGGTGGACAAGTCGGTAAATTTCCGGGGGTGGCGAGTATGCAAATCCGGACGATGTTCCGATCGCGAATTAGCGGTGATGGAGGCGAAACGACGTCTGCAAACGTTTACCCGGAAGGCTAACGCAAACGTTTGATAACGAAGTTCCTCTTAGCATTGCCGAACATCTAAAGACTGTCGGACAACTCTGCTAAGCTTGTTCTCGAGTGCTCGGACGCAAGCCATGGCCTCTGTAAGTCTCTTCGTTCCCCATTCTTCTTTGTCCGTTTAATGGCCCATTTTCGCTTTGTGGCGAGAAAGGCACACGTATGCAAATCGCAGCTTTATTCCTTATGGCTGTACACGCCGCTCCGACCGCGGTTTCACACATAAAAGTTATGTTAACACGTGGACATTTGCATCGTACAGGGTTTGCATTCTCCCTTCTGACGGCGAGCTGATCCCTTGGTTTACCGTTCTAATATCGAGAGTACTCCGTGTACGTTCTTTCCGACGAGAGTACAACACCGGTTAAGAAAGCTTAAGATATACTCGAGGCATTAAACCTTATCGTTGTCTCTATGATTCTTCGGTGGCTGAACTTAGGGCAGCTTGGTGCTCGTTTATTTTCGTCCGAGGATGTTGAAACAGTCCCCGCGATATCTATGGCCCGCAGCAAGTTCCGGGCTATTCGTTATTTGCATCCTAACGAGAAACTCTCTGCTTGGATCGTCGTGCACGATACCTACGCTATCGGAACAAACATCTCGGCGGAGTGACATCGCGTTCCCGAGTTTTCCCTCCTAACCGCGAAGAAAAATGTCTACGTGGCAAATGTGGGATAATACTTTTCTACGAGATATCTCGGTGTCCGAAGTTTCCAGCAGCTGTCTCGAATATGGAATAAAATATTCGCTCGATTTCCCGGGGAGAAATAGAATAGCGCGTAGCTGCAACAACGAGAGGTAAAAAAGACTCGGAGCCATGAAACGCGTTTGAACGATGAGATACGCGACAAAGGGGGAGGAAATCGGGGATGAAATGGAATTGATCGAACGACTATAAACATTTTGGTCACCCAGAGACGGATAGACAGATTCTCGAAGGCAGAAGCTGATTTATAACTCGATCGGCAGTCATGAAATTTCTGCCGAGGGAAATCCTGTAGGTTGCGGCAATCCAGTTACCGGACAGACAGAAGAAATTGCCCTTAATCACGAGGCCGGCGTCCTTAATCGGTATTTTCCTCGGCACTTTCGTTCGATGTTAAATACGCATCCAGATTGAATCTCGTATGCAAACAGGATTATGGACTTTTCGCTCCGAACTATTTGTTCTGCTGTCGAAGTAACTTTGTCCGGTAATCAATTTTCATATTTCATCCGGGGAAGATCGTCGAGATAGTGAAAACATAAAAAAGAAAACCAATCTCTTTTTATCGATAATTCATGACACGCAACGTTTGTTAAATAAACGCATACCCGGGCACAACTTTATGTCAACAAACACGGGGAACACCCATATGAAATACGCGTACCAAACAAAGACAGTAACGTCGACATGTGATTCACGATAATTCCGTTTCTGTGTGTACTCTCTGGATCTCGATTAGAACGACAAACGTGCAAGATGTACGCTGAATATTTGTAAAATTTCAATGGATTACCAGCGTGTAAACTGGACGTAATGAAAGGAGCGAAAGAGAAACCACTTACCGTTCCCGAAAATGATGGCCAGAACTCCGTAATGAAAGAACAGAACCAAAGGCGACATGGAATTGATGGACCACTTAAACGCGAGACCGCCTGTCCTCGACTGGTGTCCGTTGCTTTTCAACCACCGTGCAATTTCGACCCTGAATCCCGCGCTACCCCTACCAGCGCACGTCCATTCCCAAGGAAATTCGCGCAGGCGTTTCGAACAATGCAGACACGAATGTTAAACAAACTGGCTGCTTGTACAAGGTTGCAACCGCTCTGGTGTTACGCGTGTCCGTGCCCGATCCTCCGAAAGAGGATCTCCAATTCCGTCGATTATAAATTTGCTTCAATTAGCGGGACCGCATTTAATTGCGTTTGATGAAGTTAAACGAGGCTTTCGCTGCTCCGAATCACGCCGCCATTCTCTATCTCTATCTCTCTCTCTCTCTCTCTCTCTTTCTTTCTTTCTCTCTCTTTCTGGTTAGCCAGGACCAATTTCAGCTGAATATTAATTGAACGCTATTATTAGAAAAATTGAAACGCTATCAAATTTCTATCAACGTATATGAAAAACAAAATTTGTAAAAATACTTTCTCGCATTTCGTTATCCAGTCGATGAAGTTACGCAGCAGGTAGCATCGAATTGCTGCTTTAATCTTGCAATTTAAAACGAGAACGTGTGCGTGTTCGTTTGTTTCCCATTGATTTTCGCCTGTCATTCCGCCACGCTTTCCAAATTGACAAGTAAACCTATCCAGGTTCCAGAGCGTATCGCATTTTAATCCGTAAATTTCACCGTTCTAACGGTATCGTGGAAAATTTCCTGTTGCACTCTTTTAACGCAGCGATCGGACTGTCCCTCGTAGCCGGGCAAGGATTCGATGCGATGACAATATGCGCCTCCGGACTGTCTGAAAGATGGACACAAAGAAAAGTCAATGTTTAAAGTGCGACGGGGACGTAATAGTTGACACTGGGCACTGTCCCAAATGCTCAGCTTCGCTCAAGTTTTTCAAAACGTTTCATCCACACGCAAGCCAGGCTAAACGAGATCCCAGCAAGACCTCTGTGAAGCCAATGGAGGCCAGCTATGTGACTCAGATCGTGTCCAGTGGAGTTCGAGCAGATAACATTTACGAGGTTTAACAGTACCAATGTCGATTGTATTAAATCAATGATACATTTGTTGTTATTGCATGATAGACGAAGCTATTGTTGGCGCCAGAGGTGGACTTATCTTCTATCAAGATCACCGTAAAGGGGAACAATCTTCGCGTGAACGTGTGCAAGCCCCTGGACGATCAGTACGCGAGACAGTTACCAGAAATTAGCGAAAAATCGATCTTTGCCGACTTGGTCAAGGGAATGATGAAGCACTGTGAGAATTTACTTATACCAGAAGGCATCGATAACGCGAAAGTTCGAGCTGTGGTGGATAACAAACACAGGATGCTCGTGCTCACGGCTCCTGCGATGAAACCTAGTAAAACTAGAAAGTACATGGAGAAAAGTTGAGGAAGTTTGGCCATTATGACTTTCTCCCATGAAGTTATGAACCAAAGCCAAAGTGTGAAGTTCGATAAGATAAAAGACGAGCGTTCGATCACGCTATTTTTCGACCAATTTCATCTAGTTGACCCGTGAAAATGCTACAAGTCAAATTTCTGTAACTTTATACCGATCACTATGGACAAACTGTTGCAACATTGCCAAGAAAATGCGATTACCTTAAAGCAAAATGAATATATGAATTTTGAAATGATGATGAATGAACGTAAGATGAGTTTAAAATTTGAGAAAGTTCCAAATTTTTACGTCATTGACAATAAAGAATATTATGCTGTACGTTTATCTTGTGTAAGTGAAATCGAACTGGACGATTTACTTAATGGGTCCTTTATGAATTTACAGGCGGAAATGAAGACCGAAGGATTGAAAGTAGTTACAGCTATTCTAGCTACTGAAAACATACTGAACATAAAATTGCACAGTTCGGAAGATTTGTCGAATGTTAGAAACCTGAACTTTTTGATGCCAATTGAAGCGAATGCAAAAGAAGTTTCAATCGAGATACTCAATGACACGATTTTCATGCGTGCTCCTCTTAAAGAAAAACATGCGTAGCATTATTTGTCGTTACATCTGTTCATAGCTTTAAGGGGGGAAAAAAAAAATAGAAAAACGTATAGAAGGTAGGAGATACAGTTACATCAATTACAAACAAGACTGAAACTTTAAGGGGGGGAAAAAAAATAGAAAAACGTATAGAAGGTAGGAGATACAGTTACATCAATTACAAACAAGACTGATCTTCGTGTAGTTGTCTTCCCATATTTTATTCAAGACAAATAAAGTTCATGGGTCAACAACAAATTGTTGATAAAAACTTATTACTTCTTAGCGGGTGCGGTCTTTTGTGCTGCACTCTTTGCCGCAGTTTTTTCAGACGATTTTGTGGCCTTCGCTGATTTTGCCACGGTAACTGGTGTTGCCTTTAAATTTTTCACCAACTTGGGTTTGGCTGCTCTAGCGGCTAAGATCTGCTTCCTGCGTCTTTCCTGAAGTAACTTAGTCTTTACGGCAGGTACGGTCTTGGCCAATTTGATCTACGAACGTAGAACATTTTTGTTAGAATCAACGCACATTAACCGGATGTTATTCAATGTTAAAAACTGAACGTACTCCGCGCTTCTCCGCAAGAAGAAGGTCCCTCTCTTGTTGACGTTTCTTCGCCGTTAAGATTGCTGCACGTTTCAAAACGGCTGCGTATGGATTAAGGCGTAACATCGCTCGGGTGTTAGTCAATGGGTTCAATTTCTTGGCACTGCGGACCACCTTCTTCCTACAAATTGAAAATTTATCTTCGATAACTACATTCATAAATGAAACAACAGTAAGATATTCGCAAAGATCAAGTATCAGAGATGGTTAAGAGTTGTTATCACTGTCAATCAGTAACACGGACCAAAATTGTTACATCATATATGTAATATATAATATGCCATTGACAATGTACAATACAATATGAATTTGCGTACCTTGGAGCTCGTAGAACTTTACGAATTTCCTCAGATTTCAGAAGTCTCGACAGATCCGTGTTCGCCATTTTCGGGAAAGGTAAGTTGTAGTCGGTTTTAAGTTGGGATTCCTTACGCCAAGTTCCGTAAAGAGCGTCTAATTTCTCAAAAGCGGATTTCGTCCAAATTACGAAGCGTCCAACGTGACCACCAGGTGCCAATTTAAGTAAGTTCATTTTATTAATATTCATAAGATCGATACCGGGAATGTTACGGAATGCCTTACGTATGCCCTAAACGAAATATATTAAAAAAAAAAGAAATTAATTTTGACATCTTGAAGTTGGAAAAATAATTAAGATTTTCATTTCTTTAGCCATTTATTTACCTGATCTTGACCATATACAATTAGAGGTCCACGCCGTTGGATGCGTCTACGATTACGCATTTTACCTTTACCAGCACGAAAACGTTGAGACTTGTATACCTATTAATAAAACAAAGATATTATTTTTCTAGTAAATTAGTGTTTCCGTGTAATCTGTTTGGTTAAAGATACCCTATTCTAGCAATTAATGTGCTAGTTTAGAACGCCTCATAACCATGTTTATATAGCACCTGACAGGAGCATCTAAATTAAAATTGATTTAATAAAGATGCGGACATTCAACGGTGCAAAAATAGAATTAAGTATACCCACTTTTTGAATATCATTCCATGCCTTGATGCGTCTCAGGAAAATAACAGCTTGCTTGGTCTTGTTATATTCTTGAATTTTGTCTGACACCACTAATGGAAATTCTGGCACTTCTTGTATCATGTGACCTGAACATTAAAGAATGACGTTAACTATTGTCCTACACCAGTTAGATACATATATATATGAATATCTGAACATATCAGGGTAAAGTTATTAAGATAATCAAAGGCAATTCAGCAACACAGACCAAAGTAAATCATCACTGAGAAACTATATACAATGAAAATTTATTATTTTATCTTAAGAAATATTATTTACCCTTAGATTGTACAAGGGCTGGGACACCAGATGCAGCAATAGCAGAGACCAAAGCATATCTTTTCTGGTTAACATTAATTCGACGATGCCAGCGTCTCCATGGCTTTGTTGGGGCAAACATGCGACCACCCCTACACATGTTACCAAATGCACCCTGGCCAGAACGATGAGTACCACCACCACGTACACGGGGTATACGTGCTACAGCACGTCCAGTACCCCATGATTCAGCAGAAGTTTGATGACCTAATAAAAGAAACCTATATTTAATAATTGCATATTAGTTCTTTAAACTATAAGAAACGAATGCATAACAGTATGTACTCACCAGCTTCTTTTGATACACAATATGGTTGTCTGCTGTTCTTCGAGACTTGTTGGTGAACAAAATTTACGATATCAGGTCGAATCGGTGCTTTGAACACAGCCGGAAGAGAAATTGTATCCCCTGACGACTCATTTTTATCGCTGTATACCGTAACAAGCGGTCGCGCCGTTGATAACGACTATAAAATGAGAAAAATGAGACAAAGAAATGAAACGTAGTTTTATTTAACTAGATATTAACGAAATTAGAATCAATGGTAAGAAAAACAAGAAAATGAACTAAAATTTGATATTCTGATAGAAAGATAAATACATCTTTTTGACATGGCACATGGCGGACTAAGAAATCGAAATCATCGTATTTAATGCGAACAAATTTATATTATATATTTTATCATTTTCAATAGAAAGCTGCAAAAAGAAAACATTCAAAGTTTTAAGTTATATTTAAATATACACCACATACAAACCACAATAGTTCATATACTTGAAATTATTACACGTGGTCAATTGTACGGTGTGTACAATTTTAAGTTCGATAAGAAATTCTTGCGAATTACGAGTCATTATAGTAACAAAATTATGCAAAATATTAAACTCTAACAAATTTCAGATAAAATGCAAGATTTCTTACCATCTCGCGTTCTTTTTATAACTTTTCACGCATGAGACATAAACTAACCAGGCAACTCGTACGGCTTACCTGGTCGTAAAGGAAGAAGGACGCCAGCGGAAATTACATATGAAACATCGCGCATGCTCAAAACCTACCAATTCTTAAGTACCATTTACAATTATATACATAACTTTTTTAAATGTTTATAGATAATTTGTTTAATATGTTTGAGTAATAAAAGATTTATCTCATTACTTCGAATATTTTCATTAAAGTAAATCCTTTTGCGGTAAAAGCGAGATTTAATTATTCGTAATCTCTTAGAAATGCATCAATAGTAATGCAGTTTGGTGGGAATCGCTGCACTACGATTGGAAGTTACATTAGAAATACTTTCTTGAGTGAAAGTTGTTTAGTCGGAAGTACGTCATACAGAATTTAAACTTTGTTAATGAATGTCGATAAACTCTAACGTAGAAGAGTTCTTTGTTGTACAATTTTTCTTAAATGGCAGGAGAAGTTGTAGTTGATGCGCTACCATATATTGACCAGGGATATGATGAACCTGGAGTCAGAGAAGCAGTAAATAAAATTTCTTTATAATAATTTATTATTAAACTAATTTAAGGTTATATTATTTATATTTTCGTGGAAAATAAATTGACAACTGATATATAATTAGTAAATGTTTTAGGCTTTGGCCATGGTCGAAGAGGAAACACGTAGATATAGACCGACGAAAAATTATTTAGAACACTTACCACCATTAAATATTAATGCTTTTGAAACAGAAGTGATGAAACATGAATTTGAGCGAATGCAAAATCGTTTACCTATGGAAGTGCTTAGTATGAAACGCTACGAGTTACCTCCACCTCCACCAGGTAAAATGAATGATCTTGCAGCATGGAACGAGAGTGTAGAAAATAGTAGTGCACAATTAGAACATCAGGCTACGAGGTAAATGAAAATTTTTATATTTTTAAATTATTATTTGTGTTATTACTTTGTATTTTGATAATTTGTAAATTGTGTGTGTAATTCTAATTCGATACATTATCGCAATATTTTATAATCCAGAATATGTAATCTTGAGCTAATGATGGAATATGGATGTGAAGGATGGAAATCTTATTTAGAAATATTAGTGCAACTTGTAAATCAAGCGCAAAAACAGCTGCAAGTCTTAAGGAAAAAAATTCAAGAAGTCAATTGGCAAAGAAAATCTATGCAAACTCAAGGAGGAGAAAAGTTAAGGGCATTAGAGGCACAGTGGGTAGGACTTGTGTCAAAAAATTATGAAATTGAACAAGCATGCGTTCACTTAGAAGAAGAGATACAGAAATCTATGATGAATAAGGGAGAGGGTGTAGAGATAAGTGATGTGCCAGGGGAAGAAGAACCTGACGTTCCAGAAAAGAGTGCAACAGAGGTTATGGCAACGGAAATGGATCAACAAGAGCAAGAAAATGAAGAATCTTGAACAATGTGTAAAAATATGAATGTATAAAATTATGAACGCCTGTATTTTGTATGATTATATTAATATTAATACATATATAAATATATACATTGATTTTACTTAAAATCGTTGAAAAAGTTATTTATTCCTATTCAAATGTGTTTCAATTAAACCTCTCGAAATAGGTTATACCGCATGAAGACGTAGATAACATTTTGCGGAAGAATCTCTTTATAAATCATTTGTTTTAACAAATATATTAATTTATAGTGAGAATAAGTAACAGTACGTATCTGTGAAGATAATTTATTATAAAAATACTATTAATCTTTCGTTATTAACACTGATATATAATATAACAGTGTAAAAGAGGTTATATATATAGCTTATAGCATAAGCAAAAGTAATTACAGTAAGTAATGTAATTTTGAAGTTTACTTATATTTATGATTGTAGATAATTAATACGATGCCATATGGTATATCATGGTCTCGATATATTTCTTTAATTACATTATCTTTTCTATCGATGGCGGCCGGTGCACAAGTTATACACACGATATATAAACCGCTTGCCGATCTAGACGATCTCATAGAAGAGGCATTTCAAAAACGATTACAAGAACGAGAGGAACTCAATTAATATGTTAATAATATTTTAGTAAATAAATGAATTAGTTATGCTGTTAACGTGTAATTATTTAAATATCCCGCTAGATAAGATTTTTTTATTACAAGAGTCGTGGAAATGTGGTTAAATGGATAAGAAGCGAATAATAAACAGAAATAAAAAATAAACAGAAATAAATTACCTGAAGTTGCCTTCAATTTTTTGCCACAATACCGGATTTAATAAAGCACAATTTATTTCATCATAGTTTACACATATCACGCTTTTCTTTAATGCTTATTTAATATACATATTTACAAGATGAATATCATCGTCTATAAATGACATATAGTATCATGTAACAATTATTTATAATTCACAGTATACTTGGAGGACTTTCTTAAATAGTTTGCTTGCATTGATGTATCAGTAGCACATTTTTGCGTAAGCCTAGCTTGTAATTTAGTTTGTTAGGATAGCTTCTAACTCGTACTTTTTTTTTTTTTTAATATAATTACAAAAGCGAATAATCAAGCATTATTCTTGGGCAACTATTCGTGTAAAAAAATACGCAAATTTTCTTTCCGTTTCGATCGTTTTGTAACGATGGGAAGGATAGTGAAAACACTTGTAGAGCCCGTATTAATTGATTTCCATTAATCACTAAATTGTCATAATGATGTTTCGCTGGCGCCAGAACTCTGTGACTGCAGTGGTAAACTTGTTTTATATCCTGTCGATTCCTCCTCAAGCAATGCTATCCGCTGTTTTAGAGATTTTACCTACAAATTAAAATATGCGTGTAAAAAAAAAAAAAAACGAAAAAAGAGAAAAGAGGAAGAAAAAACCAAATAGTTACATTACTAATTACGATTAAATTGATACGATATAACTGCGCAGAATCAGGCGCAGCTCAATATTAAAAAAGATCCAAGATGGCGATAACCATAGTGCAGAAGCATCATTGTGTTGATTACTATAATACATTTTACGGTGAATTTAACAATGACGAATATACATAGAAAAATAGTTAAATTTGTACATAAAATGCCCGGTAAAGCTTTTGGAGAATTTCGCTTTTTACCGTTATTCTTTGTCATGGGTGGTGTGATCGAATTCCTTATGATACATTGGCACGTCGGAGAGGTTAACTTTTATAAAACGTATAAAAGAAGAATAATAAACGATACGGTTGAAGGAAGATTACGACAAATGAACGAATTATGAGTGAATCATTGCAAATGCAGACAGAAAAGTAATGGATAAAGATGGCATTTGTGAGTTTGTATGATAGTAAATCAGTGAGTACAACACCATAACATCTATATCTCATTTTTACAGCAACAAAGGCCCGACTAATGCTCTCCACTTTTATAGGCCTTCCGAGGACTGACATAGTTTATCAAGAGATAAGGAATGTAATTTATGCAAAGACATGTACAAAGTATAATAAATTGTTTTACAAATGTATAAGCACAATTCTGACAGTTCTTCTTAACTTCATATCACACACCACATTTATGCTTGTTCATACCTGTGCAGCATGTCTCTCCACCATGCCCAACATTTGTTGTTCCAATTTTTTTAACCTGGATTGATATTTCTTCTTAGACTTTTCTAAAGTTTGTACCAGGGCTCTAAAAATGAAGTTAAAAAGTAATATTTTTCAATCAGTAGTATTTTGCTTTTTATCTATAATTTAATTACCCATTAGCTCTTTTCAAATCGTTAACAAGCTCAGCCGACTGTTGATGCCTCAACTCGGAATTTTTATTAACTTTATCTAAAGTAGAAACTAATTCTTGCAAACGCTCCTTTAACCTGGCCTCTCGACCTAGTGCTTCAATTAATTCGGATTCCATGCCTTCGCTTTCGTTATCGCTTAAACCTCGGTCCTACATACAACGCATGCTCGTTAATTCGAAAAGAAGTATAATTATTTCAATTAATCGTTATATTTTTACTTTATTCGTAGCCATAGCCAGCATGGCTTCTGTATCACTGAGTTGACCTTGAAGATGTTCAATAGCAGCATGTTGAGCCGCGATTTGCGTATCACGTGCATTTAATTTCAATTCTATGGTAGCTCGTTCCTTCTCCAACAGAAAAACCCGTGCTCGTAGCTCTGCCTTATCCTCCCTCATAGCCATCAATTCCTGCATCATTGTCAAATGAATTACATTTGTTTTTGGAACCCCGTAACAAGCCGTGTCTAATCCATGCCATGGACAAACCTGCATAAGTACAGCGGTTTCTAAATCTAACTTCCGGGCTTCGGCGAGGGAAATGGTATTCTTCGAATTTAATGGTTCAGCGTGAACACTTTCCAATTCCACTACAGTCGAGCGAACCATGGCTCGTTCTCCTTTCAGTCTGCTAATATGTCTTCTGAGTCGTTGCTCGTCTTCGACGCACCAAGCCACTTCGGATCTAAATTTACCAGATAATTACAAAAGCTATAGGTTTATCAATAGATCGCAATGTACTTACTCGTCCGATAAAACTATACTATCATCCCATGGCGCATTCAGGGTATTCATACATTCGTTCTCCAATTTATTCAATACATGATAGGCTACGATCTCAGCTGTTCTTCTGTTATCGATCGTAATGCTGTTTCTTTCCGTCGACAGGGCAATCTCGCTTTCCAGCAATGCTACTAGCACGTCGTACGCTTCTATCGCGCGATCACTGTAGGAGAGCGCTAATCGTAACGCGGTCGCGTTCGATTCGTACTTGCCAACTAAAAGACTCAATCTAAAAGCAGACGAGGAGATAGATATCCTTCTTTCACAAAGATTCTCATATTTTGCATTTTATTTTTTCAAAAGTGAAACACAAAGATACCTGTCGCATTGCGCTTTGCTCTCGTGTAATGTCAATGCGAGAACCGCATTATTTGCTCGCGCGTGCTCCAGCCTGCTGTTCAACCTTTCGGTTTCCACTTCAAACTGCTTCTCGGATCCGTTTAATTCTTGAAGATTCGAGTGTTCGAGCAGATCCGACACCAGATGTTCGGCCACCATCGTGGAACACACCTATTTAAATTCCAAGCGAGAAGGCGGGAAGGTTAAAAAAATAATTCCAGCTTTTACAGCATCGATTTCGCTCGATACGGTGGAAGATGATTCGCGAGTAATCGCAGAAGTAAAAACCAGGGACAACGGGCGATGATAACGTACCCCTAGGTTGGTAATATCGGGTCCTGTGATGTGTCTCTCGTCGGTCCTCCTGAGTCTTACCCTCTCGGCTATTTTAAGAACCGGAGCTTCCTCCCTCGTTACACTCTTTGTCGGCGGTGTCTGCAGGGGTGGCAAGAGTGGCGAGCAAGGTGCACTCAAAGGTTCCGGCGAGCTGGTGTTGCCTCTTGTCTGCGGAAATCAAAGGAGCACGAGGAAAACATTACAGTCGGAAGGGTTGATAAATATTTTTGTGAAAGTGTTGGCTGATCAAAGGCTGGCCAAAGCAGGAGTAACGGTGCAAAAAATTCGTTCGACATTCAACGGTTCGTTCCAAAGGGGGAGAGTGCATTTCGGGTGCAGCAAGATGAAAAGAACGATCTCCTTTTCATCACGGAGCCTCTTTGCGAACTGCAAAGTCTCGGAGCGGCCTCTATAGACCGAAACCACATTGATTGCTCGTGTCCCGGGACACGTCACAATAGGTCAAATTGCTACCCACTCGTACTTCTCTACGGGGTGACTCGCTGCCAGCCTGTTGCCTCTGATTGCTAGCCTGATTCTTGAAATTGGCCAGCTGAGCCTGCAAGCTCGAGATTTCTGCGCGAAGGGCTGTGACCTCTTCTTGTAAAGCTGCCACTGCCACGCTTTGGCACGAGGCCGCCTGCTGGGTTGGCTCTGGCGTTGGTAATGCCGCCGGACTGTCTAACTGTTCTCTTCCATTCTGTCGATGGAAAGCATTATGCAATTACTCCTGAATTATGCAAGAGACTTGGGCGAAAAGTCGAGGGAATAGCAATAAAATTCGAGGGGGTAACGTCTAAACTGGGCAACTTTTCACGATTCTATACCTGCTATCCACACTATTTCCGATAGTTTCGAGATAATTACGGTACTTTCTTCTACACGCAAGTTCGATCGCCCAAGTTTGAAATCGATCCACGAGTATACCTCGGCGGTGCGTGGCTCGATGTCCTCGCAGCAACTGGAATCAGCATCGCCCAAGGTACGATCTCCATCACCTTGAATGTCACCTCCAGCCTCGCTCTCCTCCACCGGGTTGGTAATAGACCCTTCTGCGTCTCGGCTCGTCTCTATTTCTACGTATCAGCAAAGACGGAACGAGAAACATTGCGTTATTCTTCAAAGCAATTAAACAAAAGTGGAGAAATAAATAAGAGGAAATTCCTATCTCGCAGAGCTGCACGAAAGCAACGAGCTGTTACGTACAGAAATAGTTACAACACGGCCAAACAATATCCTGCCACGTAGAATTTCGAATTTCGAGCAAATGGTGGGGGAAAGGAACGGTGAAGTGGCTCGCAGCAGGGAACGCGTTAAAACATCAAACAGCCTCGGTCCATAAATCTCTGTCGAAAGGAGGTAGTAGACCGGGCTCTCTGCACAGATTTACGGAATCGGTCGTTCCGTTCTCTCCCTTACCGGACTCATCCTCCTCGGCAATTACGGTAGCCCGATGCCTCTCGAGCTGCCTGCCGAGCTCGGCTATCACGGAATGCAACTCGGTCAGCCTCTCCTCGTGTCTCGCCGCTTGCTGCTCTGCTCTCTGCTCGGCTCGCGCGGCCTGCACCTCCGCGCGGACCAGAGCCGCCTCGGTAGCCTCCCTGGCTCGTGTCGCAGCCACCAGCCTTGAGTTCAGCTCGGCGACCTCGGATCGCAGCGATGACAGCGCGGCCGCGTGCAGCTGAAACAGAACCGTGGATCCCTCGATCAACCATCGATCATGTTTACATTTCGCTGGGAGAAAGTTACCGCGATGTCACCGGGTTCAACAGGCTTTTGTCTTTCGAGTGGACGACGGAATGGACGGCGGAACGAATGGCGGAGTGGATGGAAGCTTTCACCAGGCGCGTTACGAGACTTTCCAGCCTTATCCACGAGATAAGGCTTCCGAGTCCTTCGGAACGCTTCGTTGGAGGTCCGATGACGGATCGACGGAACTTCATCGGAGAAATTCGATTTCACGGTTTGGCAAATATCGTATAACGATTTCGTAACACCGTATGGCGATATCGTGACTCAGAGTCCGCTACGTTTTTGATTTCAGTTCGGTGACGCAACTGCTCGTGGTCAAGGTTGTCACAGTAAGACGAGTGGATGAAGATCGTCTTACCTGTACACGCTACGATTCGGAAGCGTACGGAATAATTAAATTCTTGCCACGGTTATCCTTGACTATTCGCTTAATAACTTCTGGTCGCAACGAATTACGATGTTCGAATGATCGTAGAGGAAAAAATAATTCGCTAATTCTACGTTTCGTCGAGGACGATCCTTGAACGCGTTCATCCATTCACTTCGGGCCGAGCTGATCGAATTAAAGATACCAAAATGATCGTCGCGTTCGCGGCAATTTGGCCGTATTTTTCATTCGAGATTCGACCTTCCCGCTTTTAGTCAGGACCGCTTTTATTTCGTCGGAGACTCGAATTTGGTCGATCACGACGATGAGCGGAAGCGGCTGTTTGCAGCGAATCGTCGCGGTGTTCCCGTAAATGGTCGCCAGGCCCAGACGCGATCCCCCTCCTTATTACCGGTGGCCTTCATTAATTTCGTCGCATTCGCTGCATTTCGAGCGTGAAGGTAGAAAAGAGAGGAATAAAATGTTGAAAAATGCGTAGGAGCGCGCGGATACGTGTTTACGCGGTATCGTACCTCGCGGAGTGTCCTTCGCGAAGGCAACCGGGCATGACGAACGTTACAAGACGACGAGCCGCTAATGATTGCTGGCCGCGTGATAGCGCACGCCGATCAAGAGGGAGAGAGAAAAACGTCAAGGGATACGTATAAGAATCGCGGCCCGTAATTACGAAGTTTCATTCGCGAGTCGTCCTCCTGTCCAGAGAGGGAGAGAAAGAGGATCGTGTGTGTGTCCTGCCCCGAAGAGTGTCTTACGCGTATTCTCGACGACAGGTAAACTAGTTTGTCATCCGGCTTGTCCACGAGACACCGAACTTTTTGCTCATTCTTCTCCTCTTTCGCTTGTACTTTCGCGTGTTCGCCATTTTTTCGCGTCGCTATCCGCTAGTTCGCCGATTCGCTTTTTCGTTCAATTCGGGAACACGTTTACTTAAACGTAGCGTAACTGTCAATTTTCCATGTTCTTATCGTCGACGAGATAGGAACCGGTGCTCCGATACGCGTACATGCGTATTTCGCAAAGGTCAATTATATATCAGCAAAGAAATTACATTAATCAGCGTCAGTTAAAATAAAGAAACGAAATAACCAACGCGTGTCGTACAGTCGTGTGGCTGTCACAGAAAAGGTATTTGAAAAATCCACCATCCGAATTTAACAGAATGTCTGATAACGAAATGTAAAAGCCCACCGAGTATTCTCTAACTATTTATTCGTCGGTGATTACGTATATACGATTACACGATTCGGAGTGTAAACGGCAGAGGCTGGAATATTCGTGAGAAAACACGGAGCTGCGCTCTGTGCCAAGCTATCCAACGCGTGGAAAATTCCCTCACGCGTGTCATTACAGTTTCAGAACGGTGTGGAACGCGGCGGAGGAAGATGAAGTTCCAGTTGACTTTGGCGCTTATCCTGGCAGTGCTTTGCGCGATGCTCGTGATGCCAGGCGAGGGCAAGTTGGTCCATGTACCGGGCAAAACCTGCAAGGACGCTCCACCCTGTCCGGGGGGCAAACCCTGCGTGATGGCCCCTCCTCGTTGCAACGTGGGCACTTGCGGCAAAGACCCGGTGCCCATGTGCGACATCGAGTCCTGAGTGTCGGAGTACCGTAAGGGATACAAGTGGCCCTCGACGAGGCCGCTGGTCATCGTGCTCGTTCATCGACTTACGCGTATGTTAACGGATGTTGCCATAAACGCGGCAGTGACGTGAACGCGGTTCTTCTCATCGAATAAAGCAATTTTACCGCATGGTCTTTTTCTATACCCGTTTATCTTGGTTCATCCGCAACCGACGCGATTCGATCCGCAATGTCGTTCTCCGGGGCAAATTCAGCAAGATCGGTACTACGTTCGCAGTTGATCCGTGTTCGCGAGGATCGCGTAAAGCCGGCGTTGTTTCCACGACTGGAAAAGAATCGAGTCCGTTGCACAACGAGTCGTGTCACGCCGACAAAACGAGCCTGTTGGAGCGAATTCTTCGCAATGACTCACGACCAGGCGATTACCAAAGAAGACAGCTTGCACGGGCTTCTCTCGTTTCCTTCTCGTGTTCTTCTGGCCATGCGTGTTTCAAGCACGCGCCTTCGACCATCACCGATTCCATCGAATTTCTCTCCCGCGAGACGTCCATGGACGTAAAATGATACCGGAAATTGCGGTAAAGTGGTGTAAAGCCGACGACAAGGGTGACCGAGAGGGGCATCAACTTTCTCGACAGTCGAATACCCGATATCCTGTCCCGGATAGATAGAACTCGCTAGTTCGTTCTCGTCTTTGATACGCGAAATTACTTGGGAACCAGGGGCGGGGTAAATCCGTTCGCGATGAAGCTCGTGGATGGTGCTATAGGGGCCTGGCTCGAGGGAAACTTTGCCTTCTCGATGGCTGTAGAAAGTTTTCCACCCGTCGACGACGATTATGCACGTGACGAACAATACGGGGACAATCGGAGTACGTGCTCGTATTCCGAGAAGCACCTGGGTGAAATTCGCATAACAATCGTCTTAAATGGCGATCGCGCGTGTCGCATAAGGCCAAGAATACACGCGACGTTTTGAAACGAACGCAAACGAGACATCGACAGACCCAGCCGGTCGTTCGGTTCGATAAAATAATCGTGGCTCATCCTACGCGGTCGAGAGATCTTGGCTCGCCTTTTCCGCCGCAAATCTTCCGAGTTTCACTCGAAACGTTCGCCTTTCTCCCGGCCGTGTTTGCCTTGAAATTTACCGTCTGTTTGCTTTCAAAACCCGAATCCCGAGGGAGAAAAGGGAGCACCTGTTGGCCACGCACTCGCTCCATTTTTCTCCCGACCAGCACCCCGCGAAATTCTCCAGTTGCGCGACCAAACGCCTCCGTCTCTGGATTAGAACGTTTCAAAGGGAGCCGAACATGGTAGCAGCCTCTGGGCAACTTCTATACGAGTCGTTTTACCACCTGGATCGATCGGTTCAAGGAAACATTCTTCGTCGATGATGATTGCGTGCGATTGTCCTCGTTCGCGCGATAGACCTTCGATTCCTCGATACCTCTGCCGCACTTTCGACCAAAGATTCGCAAGCTTTTCGGGTCTACGAGGGGAGCCGGGTAATCGGGACACTTTCCTGCCGGATGTCGAGTAGAGAAAGGAAGCAGAGAAATCGACGAAGCGAACGTCGGACGAAGGTGGGACGTGAGGTGAGAGCTTTAAAAACATTTCCACGCGCTAAGTCGTTAATGTCTTGCCGTCTGTCTGTCTGAGCTCCGTCACAGACGTATTATTTTCCGGCAGAAAGAACTCTTTTGCTGCTCGACGCGCCACGCTCTGCCGCATCATCCTGATGAAATACGAGCCTCGGGTTCACTGTTCCTTCTCCGACCAGTGATTCAGCCTTCGGCGAAAGAGCCGAGCGAAGATTAAATCGTTCGAAATAAACGTTTGGGAAATTGTTACGCGTCCGATGGATCGTCGAAAAGTCGCAGAATCTACCGATTATCTATCCGCTGTAGTTGCACCGATTGTACAGGCGTGGAAGAAGGAATTTCTTCCAAAGGCGCAGCGTGAAAGTCAATAACAGCAGGGCAATCGAACGAGACCGAACGACTGCTGCGTTTTTTCGTGCGAAAAGCCAGGTCTGTTCGACGAGACGAGATGAAAACTCGGCAGTATTCGCGCACGAGCAGTCGTTGCCCGACGCAGAGGCGAATAATCGAATTTTATATAGGTACAAAGGTGCCCGGCGCAGGCTTCGTTGTAAAGTACATCACGTTTCATGGGCGAGAATTACGATAACCTTGCCGTCGACGTATCAGAGAGGTTTGCGTCGAAACGAGGTTCGTCTTTTCGTTGGCTGACGAACGGTTCAGCGAGCTGGTAACGAGATCACGGGGAACCGATAGTTCGTAACAAGATTTTTTCCAATGAAAATGGACCCGGCCGGTAATCCGTTAAAGAGGTCAAGTAGGTGTCCCCTTTCGAGATGGTAAATTCCTTCACCAAGCTTCCGTGACCCTTTTTCTTCTCTTTGTCCGGTCGTCAAAAGGGACGAGCAACCTTACCCGTTTTGATCCACGGGGGGAGATCGTTGAACGAAGACGAACCGGCTAAGGGGTTAGCACGCCGTTTCAAACGGTCCTTTTGTGGCCGCTGGGACAAAAGAGGTAACCCACAGACACGTCTATTCTGCCCCGATGCGAGAGCACGTTGCCTGCGAAATGACATCCCCGTCTTCTTCCGTCGAGTAACGAGACACACAGAGAGGATCCCTCTCTTCGAGGATGACCCGCGTGCAGCTAATCCGGTAGTGGGAATGAAATTTTCGAAAACGGTGCACGCGTCAGGAGGGAGATCGAGGAGTCCTCGACCCGCCGGATCCATTAGACCTCTCACGAGTTAATGACTCGGTTCAACGACGTTGACAGTGAACCGGGGTCGCGTGCGAAGAAATCGCGGCCGTTCTACCCGGTGAACGTTGCTGCAAACATCGGCGAACGGGGAAGAGAAGAAATCGGCAATGACAGACAGACGGCGGAGTCTGGGCCGGTGATTTGACGGAAAATATGGAATCGGACAGAAGCGTTGGGGCTGCTGGAAGTGTCGGAGCGGGCGAAACGAAATTACGGGAACGAAAGTTTATTTGAAATTCCTCTGTGAAATCGATCGTCCGGTTGGTTAGCCGTGGCTCGCCCGCCGCTCTATTCCTGCCGGATTAAAGTTTAAAGGGTAGTAGTCGATTCTGCATAAGCTTACGGAGAGACAGACAGGGGGTTGAGGACGACAAAGACAACGGCAGACGAACGGATTCAGCTCGACGGGGCTCTGGCTGCCGAGGTGGAGGGAAAAGGAGGACGAAAGAGAGAGAGAGAGAGAGAGAGAGAGGGAAACGAAGGGAAAGCTCGACGGGAAGCGAGGAAAAGCGAGAAGAACCTATGGGAACAGGACAGACAGAGAAGGGGAGAGGGGGAGAGGGAGACGAGAGGAAAAGACAATCTAAACGTGACGCATAGAGAACGAGAGAAGACGAGAAGGATAAAAAATGAACGATCCGCTTCGGGATGAATATGGAGAGGAGACGGATGAGCAGAGAAGAGGGCAAGAGGGTGAAAGCGAACCGGAAGGACAGAAACATCGTCCTGTTCCTCAGAGGCGGGCCGATCCATCGCTCTCGACGAGGCCGCGGCCCCGAGCTTTCGAATCGAATACACCGGCAAAAATTACGTAACTCCATTATCCAGTGTCGAAATGCTGTTCGCCCCTGGCGGAAGGTCTGTTTCGCGTTTCGTTGCCGCGCTTCCATCACGCGCCGTCGAATTTCGCCACCCCTGCTTCGCGCTTTTCCATCGTCTAACGCGTTCCTTTATCCGATGCACGTTTAATCGATACCCGGGATAAAGTTGAGAATTAGCCCGTAATCGGCTAGTCCGGACTGCCAATTTCGTCGAATCCCTATCGATTCGAAAGAAACGGGAATAGTCGGTTAAGCGAGCGAAATCTTCGTGTCTAGCGGACGTTAACGCGGAGGAAGTTGGAACAAGCCTTGAATTACGGCCTGAACAGCTGCAATCGCGAACCGGTGAGTAGGGGTTAGATTCGCGGGACAAAACGTTTAACGCGACAATTCTCCGTGTTTTATTGCTCGCTCGTTAAGTTCGATCGGAGACTCGAACGATCGTGGATGGACAGCTTAACGAGACGGTTAAGCTTCCCAGATCGATTGCTAATTGATCGATGGAGAAAACGGAGACTCGCTTTCGAAAGGCGTTTAACGCGAGATCGCGATCTCGACGACTTACTGACTCCTGCTGCTTGTCCCTGTGACTAGCTTCGATCTGGATAGGGACGGTTCTGTCGGAACTGCGATCGCCAGGGCAGCAGAGCCACGACCTAGACCTGGTTAATCCTTTTGGTTCCTCTTCTTCCTCCTCGGCATCCTCGTCTTCCGTGGTGGCGCAATGCACGTACACCAGGTCCCTACGCGGTGGTTCGAGGATCTCTTTGCCAGGAATAGAGACGTGATTCGGCTGCACGGTGTACCTGGTCGTCTGCTGACAATGTTGCTGCTGCTGCTGTTGTATCTGGACTCTGTGCTGGTGCAACCGGTCCACGTAGTAAGCTGGCTCCGCGGAGCCATTGTTCACGGCCACGGTGAAACCCGCCACCTTGTCTCTGTGCTTCTACTTAACTTTTCCTCACTCTAACATCTTTCATCCGCGATTCGCGGGTCGCCGAAGCTCTTTCGCGTTTCTCGTTAAAGAAAAGAGTCCCTGGTTCGACGACACTGCTCTCCTCTGACCGTTTGCACTTCCGCTTTTGTCTCGCGTTCGCGTTAAAGACACTGCACCAACCAGGCTGTTCACGGGACAGACTCTTCGTCACGCTCGGTTACGCGAAGCAATGCGACGATGGAGTGACTGGCGACGAGATATTGCGACATTGTAGCGATCGGTAGTGGAATCTAGCTGCAGTTTTCCCTGCTGTAATTAGGTTACCGCCGGGGACCTCCTTAGGTCGGTGTAACTATTCGATCCTACATCCTGCCTATGATTAATGCCGCTTGTCCGAAGACAAAGGATTTCGTGTAACGAAAGCATGCCTGGATCGGAGCGAACGAAGGGCGAGACTCGAGACTGAATAAGAGTAACGACGTAAAAGTTCGATCGGTCATTGTGCGATCCGTGATTGCGTGCTATTGGCCTATTCAACTACCGCGTAACTTTTCCACGCTACACCGTGGCGACCAGTCCTTTGTCAATCGAATCCAACTTCCTATACGCGCCTATCTTCTTTCCCGTATCGAATACTTGGCAGTCAAACCGAGCCGAGAGCTGCCGTCACGGTCACGCCTTCCAATTCGTCCAGCGATTCGATCATTGAATTCAAATAAAGAAACCTTTGTTGCCGGCAAAAACATCTTCCTGCCTGTATCGTCTTCTCCAGGCGACTAGCTCTAGCACGTTTCATGCTTCGATACGCTCTAACGATACGCTCTAACGATACGCGCCGCAGCCCACCAGCGACGCGTTCGAGGAAAGGGGTACAGACTGTCTGAACGCGATTCCAATTTAGAGCATGAAACGCGAAAATCGCAGCCACTCTAATTATAATTCGCGGCGAGATTTTTCTGCTTTGGCACGCGCCGCGCTCGTTCCTCGGCCCGCGGGCACCAGCGTCCCGACGCGCGCTGCTTTCACCATCGAAATCGCGGAAAAGCTCGAGCACCGCCGCTGAACGTTTAATGGCGTGAGATTTGCGGGCTGAAGTTTTTACATTTTCCACGTGTTTAACGAGCACGCCATGCCGGTTGCTCGTTAGCTTGTCATTAGTGGCCCGGTCAACGCCGGCCTTCGATGGCCCAACTCCCCGACAGTCTAGTCTGTTCGTTGAGCTTTCAACCACGCGTTTCGTCGCTTGGCCGCAGCTGTCGATCCAACGCTAACTTGTCATTAGTGGCCCGGTCAACGCCGGCCTTCGATGGCCCAACTCCCCGACAGTCTGTTCGTTGAGCTTTCAACCACGCGTTTCGTCGCTTGGCCGCAGCTGTCGATCCAACGCTTCGTCAACAAAACGCGAGCTCCGTGTAATAACCGTTCGCGTTATCACCGAATCCCCGTTTCTGCTTCTGCTACTCGAGCTTTCGACAATAGCCCGCGACCATGGCCTGTTGTTTCACTCGGTTGCCTCGCAATAGTCGCGCTGTTATCCGTGAACCAATCTTCCCATCAGCGGCTGCATTGTCCATACGGAACTTTATTACCCGAACTGAGCGCAGATTTCATTTCTCGCGAGATCTCGAATGATTCCTGCGCGTACCTCGTGGTAAAAGCGTGAAAAAACTGCGAATCGTTGCGGTGGATGACGCTGGTTTAACGGAAGTTCGCCGGCGGAAGTCGAGGAGGGCACTCGTGCCTTTTTCACACCGAACGGGGGGACCTTGGCCTGTCCTATCTTCTCCGGAGGATCGTTTCGACCGAGGTCGACAATCGCTGTGAAAAATCCGTCATTGTGCGAGCGCGGAACGCGGCCATCGGAGGACGCGCCAAATTTTCCCCAGACGCTGCGCGTCTCGAGCGTAAACCCCGGGTGAAACAAAATAATTTCTTGTACCGCGCCACGTGGTTGGCAGATGTCACCGTCTAGCAATCCTCGAGTTGCAGAGAAGAGAATAGGCGGATAGGAGAAGACGAATTGATTGGATGGAAGACATTTACGTAACCGAGGTACGGCAGAAGACGTATTCAATGGCTATCAGTTTGGGCTCGGTCAGGCTTTCAGCTGTTCCACATGAATCAATAAGAAGCTAAACAGGCTAGACAGGCTGTAATAACCCCGCTAATTGAATATGTATTTCGAGTCGGTCGGGCTAAGCGACTTGTCATTAACCCAGTTAAAATGGCTGTTCGCGCAACGACCAACGTATCCACGGTTGTGGGTACTTCTACGCAAAGAAGAGAAAGGTTAATCGATCCACGAGGATCCACGAGGTCTATTGGCCTCGAGTCCTCCGAGGCAGCCGCGTGGCCAAAATTGCGGGATTTCGATAGGAAAACGATTGGCGAGACGCGAACGCGTGGTTCGTGGGACAGTTTACGCAAGGGTACGCGCGAGACATCGGAATTTGATAACAACCGAGGACCGCTGGTTACCCAGGGCATAATCGAGTTCGCGTGCGGTGGCCGTTAGCGTGAACCAGTCGATTTAGAAAGCTGCTTAATTGCTCGGCTAGTGTCTATCGATTCTCGACGGAATCGTGGCCCGACGAGGACGCGTCGCGAAACGGCCGTAGCGGCGAAATAAATTAATTGCTCGACCGGCAATTATGAGACGCGAGGAAGGGGCGCGTATTTCTGTCTCGGGCCTAACGAGGCCCTTATTGCCGACAGCAATTAGTTTTTACGCAGAGCCAATGCGATCAAAGCGGCTGCCATTGCGATATTCCATTCTGACTCGCGATTAATTCTTATCGATGTCGACGATACAATCGTTACGCTTTTCCCGAGCTCGATCAATGGCCTAATTTATCGACGCGGAGCCAGAGGATGACGAAAGGTATTCGCCAGGTGGACGAAAAACGCCGAAATTCCGCAGCGTTGACCGGTGTTGTAGCAGGCAGGCAGGCAGGCAGGCGCGTTAATTAAACGAGTTAATTAGTCAAGGCGACGCAACCGCGCGGCATGCCGGGAAAACCGCGTTGCGAATTTAGTAGGGATGGTCAGGGAGCAACGTCGGCGGATACCAATTATGGAAGCTACTCGCCTGCTGGTCGAGACTTTTTGCGGAAAAAGAGCGAGCCCGAGTGATTCCGCGCGGCTGCGGTCCAGTTTTCGCGAGCCAGTTGAAAATTAATGACACGTGAAATCGACGAGAGGTCGTGTTTATAATTCAGATTCAATTACATCGCCTCTGCGCGCCGATTTCTCGCCGGTTTGCTCCGTATACGGAAAGCCCATTGCGGGAAAGGGATCGCTAATCGTTACCGTTTCTTTCCAGTATCGCCGGCTATGAGATCCACGCGTATGTTAATCGAATCGGTATTACCTCGCGCTCCTGTCCCTCCTTTTTTCCCTCTGCTTTACACGCTCCAACGATCCTTATTAATTGCGACGCGGAGAAAGTCTACGACATCGGACAGCTATCCGTTCGCGTAGTATCGCGGGGAATACCTGGGCGATACCCGCGTGCATCGGTAAAAATCGCTGGCAACCGGTACACCGTAATAGCGAATTTCTTGCGGGGCCGGGTCTGAAGTTACGATTCGAAGAAACGATCGTCCGTAATGCTTCGGAACGTTACAAACGGAATACCGAACTGGCCGCGTTATCTTTTTCACCGTACACAAAGTAGATCATGGGACGAGCCGTGGCTGTCCGATCCCTTGATCCATTATCGCGCAACGTTGGTCAAACAACGGCGAAGAAAAGTCAGTTAACGGGTTGAAAAAGCCTGAGAAGAAAGCAGCGAAAGTAGCCAGCGAGGAAGGCCAAAGGTTGTACAAACAGCGAGTTTTAGCAGCTGCGCGGCGCTTGCCTTCGATGGATTAGCTTATCGTTTATCGTCGCAGCCTATCCAGGGGACATTTACATTCTGCTGACGCCAAACGAAGACCCTTCCCTTTTCAACCTCGTCACCCTTTCTCTCTTTCTCCGTCTCGTTTTCAAGTATGCCGCGCATGGCTGTGGCAAATTTGTCGCGTTGACTCACTCGTTCCTCCTATAACTCGCGATCAGATCGCTATCTTGATTATTAATTAGCGGGCACGTCGAGTGCGTAAAAGGGAGGAATTGTCTTTCCAGCTGGCACCAGGTGCCCCTCTGCTTTGCATCGCGCGCCGGTGAGTAGCTTCGAGAACGAATCGTGCCTGCTTCGGGGTACGCGTTCCGTAATACGTAGTCGGAGGAACACAGCCGATCAGCGGGAAACGCGAATTTAAACGATAGCACCAGCTGCGTCGCGAAAATAGAAGCGATCGCGATACGCGTATATTTGCGGTGTGATTCACGGGAAGGGGATCGTAGGTCAGGGTGTTGGAGTATCGGGGGCGACGTACGATTTGCGGTGGCTGGATATTATATGAGTAATTAGCACGCGCAGGCTCGCCGCGTGTGCGCAATTTGAATTCATTGGCCCGGGTTGTTGCACGATGATCCACGAGAATTCTCGCCAGAACAGTTGCGGGCTAAATGTCACGTACCTCGAATACTACGAGTTTATTCACCACCCTCTGGAGACCGATTAGGGCGAACCTTTGAATCTAAATAATTGCACCGCCTTGTTACGGACAAATTAGAACCGTGGGTATAACGCGACGCCAATCGTATCGGGATTAATTTAAATTCCTTCCTTCCGACATCTTCGAACGACCTTCGAATGCCCTCGAATAACCTCGAAATCATCTCGAACGACCCCGGTGTGACACCGCGCGACCTTCACGCGTCGCGGAGTAATTTTCGAGCGAGCAAGCTTCGCGTATCACCGAGATAGGGAGCTTAAAGTGGCGTGAGTTGTTCGCGGAACGATTCCGAACCACGGAACAAACGCAGAAACGAAATCCGTACATGGGTGTACGCGATTCGCTTCGTTCCAAGGTGCCCGGATTAATGGCTGGAAATTCGAGTTCGTAGGTACGTTATCCGCGGCTTAACAGGTGCGATAACAGGGCTATTTCTAGCAGGGACACGCACGCGTGGAAAAACGCGGCGACGATAACGCTGGTGCGGCGGGCCCTATGCATGGTAGCGTGAAATTTCTCCGAGCGTGGATGTCTGTTAACTTTGTCGCGGTCGGGCAATTCAGGTTACGATCCCGTGCAATAAAGTTCGGCCAAAGTACAGAAACGCGTTGCTCGTGCCGTGTCGATACGATCCTCTTATCCCAGATGGTTTACCGCCGCTTTTACGGCTGCGTTTTTCCACCGCGTCGGTATAAACGCCCGTTACATACCGCTTGACGCTTTGTAATACCATTAAACGTCTGTTCACGATCATTACCAAGGCGCGCGCTCGCACCGGCCGAACGCGGCCAATTCCGACCGTTAATTTACGAGTTAATCGCCACGCAGCGATTTACGAAATGTCGTTAAAACGTAAATGTCACTCGACATTACAGCTCTGTGTACCAGTGCCAGTCGTTGAGGAATGTTTCCCGCTATCGAACTCTCGCCACGGCCAACGCGCAAACAACTTTTTACTCGTGCGGTTAACCATCGCGAATTATGCTCCGGTAATCGAATACAGACATCCCCGACTTTTTCCCTTATCGATTCCACCGATAACCACGAGATGAAGATCTTGTCGGGGCGAGCATCGTCGATAACTCTGCTCATCTCGCTCGGTTTATCTTTGCCGCGCGATGAAAGTTTGACGATTTTTCAACGGGTCGTAAGCAACGGTCTGTTCGAGCGAGGTGAAGACGGTGCGCGATCGTCGGAGGAACGGGACCCGAGTTGGCATAAAGCTCGCTCATCAGCGACATAAAAAGGTGTCGTTTCAGCGGATCGCTCAATTCCCCCGGCAGGATGAACGCGTCGTCTCCGCAGGACGAGTCGGTGTTTTTCTCGACGAGCCAAGCGACGGTAAGGGTAGCGTGTGCACGACGCCAGAGAATCGCTGGTCGCTGGAACATCAGGAACGCGGAAGGGATGCCTCGCGATGGAAGCCAGTTCGTTAAACTCGTTACCGATCCCTGAAATCGTTGCCCCGGAATGCACCGGGCGATTTTTCTTTTTCCTCCTCCTCCCTCCTTCTCCACCGTCTCCGTTTCTTTGCCGAGACGGAGAGAAACAAAAGCGCGAACGAGAGGCTGTTGCGCGGGAGCGACCAGACGGGGGAAAAGAAACGAAAACGCTCTGCCGGAGGAGCACACGCGACGACGGTGTAAAAAGATTGAAAGGTGCAGCCGGGAATGATGAATGAACGGCGCAGCCCGCTGATTACGCTAATACCGTGAATGAATATTGAGACCAAGGAAACAAAGAACGGAGCCAGCGGGATAACGTCTCGAGTCGGTCCGCGTGTTCCAACCTGGCTAAACCTGGCTAAGTCGCGAAGCAGGGATCCGAGGAGGCGATACCGATGTCCGTTCTAGGTAACGCGGCAATAGTCGAGGAAATCCTCCAGGTAGCCATCGGTGATCCCGAGCTACGTGGCCGAGTGGAGGGTAAACGATCGTCCGAGGATGGAACGGACTGCTAAAAAGAGTTCGAGCGGACACGGTCCCGGTTCCGTGCAAGAAACGAGGCTCGGGGGCAGGGGAAGAGTTGCCAGAACGAGAAGCCAAATGCTTCGACGACATCGGCGTGGTTGCGACCCAATTTCTCGCCACTACTCGCACGATCTCCGGAAAGTCTGCTCGACGAGCAAACCGAGGAACGAGGAGTCCGATAACGTCGAGATCCCGAGGATAAGAGAGAAAGAGAGAGAGAGAGAGAAAGAGAGGCAGAAGTGGATCTCGATGGCTGACCGATTTATGCGACGCGATGGCGAATCGGCACGCAAACGATTAGATAAACGAGTGCATCGCTCGTTTAGGTTGCATGCAAATGCGTCGCGACGCATCGGCCGGCAACGCGTGGTAAACATCGAGCGGCGTGCATCGAGTAATCATTGTCGCAGCCGGGGGAACCTGGGTGATCTGCAAATCAAACGGGACACCTCAGGTTGGCGCCAGTAGGTTTTTACGTGTAACGCGACCGGCCGTTTAGCGATTACGACTTCATTCGTGTTCGTACACGGTTGAGGTGGGACGCGGAACGATAAGTTCGAAAGGGGATAATAAGAGGACGGAAGGGAAAATTAGAGTCATTCGGGGCCGTAATTGACAGGCTGATTACAGGTAGACGGTTTGCATACGTAAACGGCGATATGGATTACTATCATTTCGCGCACTTCGTTAGAGGAAGGAGGTGTCATCCGTGTGTCTTTGGGATATCTTCGTTTGTAAATGAAATCGATAATTGGACGGAGGAGCGCAGGGTTAACGAACCGATGGCTAGCTGGTCGGAGGATATTTTTCAGGCTTTCGGCTGCCAACGCGATGCCTAGTGGTATAGGTATGGCTCTAGCCAGACAGAGAATGGCCGGCGCCACGAAGCCGACAAAACGCGGGACGTGGCCTTAATAGAAATTAAATGAATCGTATTGTTTTGCAAAGTACGGTCCGCCATGGCAGACGGGTTTTTGGCACGTCGCCAGCAAAGTTCGAATGGCAAAACGCGGGAGACAGGTAGGACGAAGAACGGAACGGCACGCACGTGTGGGATACACCGAGTCGTTATTTTTCGATCCTCCGACTCGTACGTGGCATTCTTCGCGTCGTTAGGCCACGCTCCCGAGCTTGCTAACAAATTGCGCCCGATCTAAGAACACGATCGCGAGCTAAGACCCGTCGATGATCCTTCGGCCGCTATACTTTATCCGCCGAGTTTCTTATATCGTGTATCGAGGGTGCAAGTTGGACGAGACAAGTTTTTAACGCGGCGCTTTAAACTTTCTCGGATATTACTCCAACTAAGCAGTCTACGGCGTCGATTTTCGAATTTATCTCGAGGATCGCAGGGAACTCGTCGCGGAGTTTGCGGACGATCGGGTCGCGGGCCTGGAATCCGGAAACGTCGTTATTTCGAAATACGGACTCGACCGATGGATCGAGTAATCCCGGCGACAGGGGTAGGGGGTTAGTTACCCTTTGCTGGATCGCACGAGGAAACAGCTTTTTCGTCGTTCGTGTATCTCGTTAGCGTATGATTTACCGTCTCGACCCACGTTCGTTCTCCCGGCCAATCGATATCAACCACCGCGCGTCCTCGAAATTTACGCGATTCGTGTCGATTTTGTGTCCGCGCGCATCGATACGTCACGGGATCGGTCGTAAATCGACCCATTAGCTAATGTAAATTGTCGGCCGTTAAAGTGAACCGGCGATCAGTGAATAATGACCTGGTTTTCATTAGTCGGTGCACCGTTAACGGGCCCGTCGTCGTATCGTCTAATTAAATCGATGAACTCGGAGTGTGACGAATCTACGTGGCGTGGGGCAGGGTAAAAAAGGGATCGCGAATATCAACCCGGTCGCAAATATTCCTTCGAAGGGCCCAGGAAACCCGAAAGGCGACGTTCGCTCTTCGTCAGCTGCGTGTCTACGCGTTCTGTTTCGGAAACTCGCGAGGGAAATTGGTTTCGACGCTCCGTCGATGCAGAGAAGACGAATGGCTCGTTACGATAAACCCGAGTGCCCTACGTGACGTTGTTATTTTCAATTTCCATAGTGGTTGTTCGCGAGTAATTAAAATTTACCGAGTAGAACTAACGGAGCGACCAACGCGTAACCATCCAACCCATTTTTCACGCTGGCTGACGCGATCGCGCAAATAGCCTACGACGATACAGCGATACAGCGAATCCGACGATATCGAGCACCGGATCGCTCGTTGTTGGGCCCGATAACGTCCAACTACGCCGAGTTCGAGTCACCGCGAAATCAACGCCATCGATAAATCGAGCTGCGAAAAAATGCAACGAATCTGCTCGAAAGACTGCTCCGCCTCGATAAGTGGCAATCGGTGAAAATCCTTTCCTATTACGCGCTATATCGGAGGAAGAATTTCTCATAAATAGGTATAGGTGCAAGGACGAGGAAAAGGAATGGGGACGAAGGGGAGAGAACAACCCCGAGACGGAATATACGGTGCATGGAAGATAACGCAGAGTATACCGCAGTGCAATTCACGTTACCGGCGTAATTGCTTTTGCATCGATTGTCCTCACGAGGTCGGCCGTCTTCTCAGCGCCCCACATAAACGAACACCTAGCCTGCGCCAATCTCACGGATCGCACTTGCGATCGTCACCGATCGACGAGGAAAATTGCCGACTGTCGCACCCAGAAAAGATCTTCACCCTCCTATTCTAATAAAATTAATCGAATATTCGAGAATCGAAGGGAATTAAAATATTTCGATGAAATATCTCCTGCGCGCTATTCCACGAGCGATCGCGCGTCATCGTTGCCTACTACCCTACCGATCGCTACTCCCTCTCCTTTTGTTACGTTCTCCAATGCACCAGCGAGAGGAAGCCAAGGAGCAAAGAAGCCACTGCACCAGTATCACACGAGATCGAAGGACATGGTCCGCGAACCGCGAAGATACGCGCGATCGAGCGGTGTGGATCGGTAGTGCACGCGAGATCGGTTGCACGGAGCGGCGAGCGACCGCTACGCTAGGCGAAACGCACGGTGACGGACTGAGCCACCGATTCTCCCACACCCTTGACGCATTTCACCAAGCGGCAGCCGAGGGCGTCCGAGCGGCGCCGAGCATCGCCGATCTTATGGCTCGTTGCACCGAAAGCTCCGATTCCGGGCGTCTCTCTTGCTCCACTTGTCGCGTTACAGCCCGATATACTCCACGCCGCGGTTATTGCAGCTGATAAAAGTAATACGCTCGTGTGGCCAGTGCTACCCTGCGTCGCGCGGAATTGAAGCGGAGCGCGCGAAAAAACCGGATATCGGTCGCCACCATCTGTCTCACCCCTAGTGCTAGGTGTCCGCAAGCGTGACAGAGCGCTCGCTCTACGTCGTGGGTGAGAGGGGTCCGAGCTTTCTTATCGCGTCTTATCTCGTCGCGTGGTTTATAGGCGCCGCATCGATCGAGGATAATCGATGAAACGTTGGTCGAGATACGATAGCAAGGTTAGCGCGAGAGGTTTCCTTCCGAACTGGACGAACGGAAGAAATAGAGGTCTCGTTCCGATTACCTGTACACGCGCGCGCGGCACACGGGCGTAGCGAGCACGAGTATATACGAGTATAGGAGTATAGGAGAGAAGCTCGGAGGCTCGGGCTAAGCAGGCCTCTGTCTGCTCTTTCGAAATCGATTCCCCGGCGAATCGGAGTTTACGTATCGACCCAACCTTTCTCCTTCTACGGACTCGGCTATGCCGAAGAAAATGGGCTTTACGCATAATTTCTTCCAGTCTAGCGAGACCGCGTGGGTCAAGATTTGAGCGGTACGCTGCCAAGTGGTCGGGGCAAAGGCTCCATCGGAATATCTTTGAGCCAGCGTGCGAGACAAAGTCGCCGCGTGGGTTATTACGACCCACGTGAGAGAGTACCTTTCCATTCGTCTTATCGCCATTCCGGGTGGCGAAGTCAATTCCCGGCGTATCGAAACGGACGCGCCCCGTCGTCAACATGGGCAGCAGTTTTAATTGCACGAAACATCGTAACGCCATCAATGGATCGGGGGACTGGCGTATTCGCGACGCTTTATAATGCGAGCGCCGCGTGATTTATACGCTTTATGCGACTTTACGATTCATGGGCGGGACAATTTACGACGACTCGCAGACCTTTGCGGACCTTCTTATCGATAGCGAGCCCGCCATCGTTTATTGCGCCGTTCCCCGCGCCATTGGCAACCGATTATTTATTGCCAGGAAGCGTGAAAATCACCGGCGTGCCTGTCGACTAATGACTCTGTTCGATTAACGGAAACAGGCACGCGATTGCGTCGAAACGATTCCATTAAGAGTGCTCGTCGCAGCGAGTGATCGCCGTTTAAAGGCAAACGACGTGGAACTCGTATCTGACATAATTACGGAGGAACGCGTCGCGATTGCGGCGACTGCCGAACAGAGAAGAGATCGCTGGAATTTCGTCGGATTCTCTAATTGCGAGAGACGTCGTGATCCGCGTGATAAACGACCCTCGCTGCTCCTTCCGATGGAACACTAAACTCGTTTGCCTTTCCCAAGAAATTTATCCATCCACCGCGTGCATTATCGCGCGTATTTGTTCACCGCGAACAGTCCTTTAATGGCGCGTGCCACGCCTGTTTGCCAGTTCGCGATATTTGTTCGCTTAGCAAGCCTGCTAAACGATCCGGCTAACGGTTCGTCCTTCCATCCTCCGACCAATCGTTCTCGCTGATTGCCGAGACCACCGTTTCGCTCTTCCAATCGGCCGAATCGGAACAGGCGCAGCGAGCACAGTCCATTCGAATTTCTGCGACGGAAAACTCGCTAAAGATATGCAAATCGAGCCCGAAGGTTTTGCACAGGCTTACGGAAGCGCCGGGGAACGGACGAAATTGGAGAAAAAAGGGAGCGGCCGTCTGGGCCAGCGTAGTTGCCGCAATTAGGCGACAAGACCGAGTGTTGCTTAATTAACTTTGCTAATTTCTCGATCAACGCGATCCCGTCTTCGCGTTACTCGAGCCGAAAAATTATAATTTCCCTCGTCCGACGATTAGCTCGACGCTCGATTCGAATTACCCTACCTCGAAGTCGAAAGAAGGAAGCGTAGAATCCCAAGTTCTCGTGGATTCGAGGGGCACGAAGGACCTTGGAAAAGAGCAAAGTTACGAGACACGGAGAGCACGTGTGCCGAGACGCGCTTGTAAAAGCGGGTCGGCAATAAAGGGGGTATACGAGGCGTTAATAAAGAAATAAGATTGTCGTTAATTGCGAGGACGTCCGGGGTAGTTTGGCGCGTGCGTCGATATATCGTCGTCTGCGTGGCAAGATGCCTGCAAGGCTTTATTGCGTCGCGATGCCGTCCCGAAGAATTCGTCTCGAGGCTTTAACGCGCACTGGCTCGCCGGCTGGGATGAAATTCTCGAGACAGAAGGTAGGCCGGAAGTAAATATCCGGGAAAGAGAACCGGCCTGCCCGACGCGATGGAAAGTAACGATCTTTCTGTCGTGGAAAAACATCGGCCACCCAAAGCTCCGCGTTGCTCCTCCCATGAGCCGGAGGGAAAGCTCGTGCGCGATATCGGCTATCTCTGCTCGATGAAATCTGCCGGATTTTTATCGGCGATGGCACTACTGCGTAGCCGGCGACCTACGTCGCGGACAAGGGAACGCGTTGTTCTACGTGCCGGCTCCGGTTAGCTGGTCGATACCGTTTAGGTCACGTAAAAGTTGCAAATTGATTTGCGCGTCACGTGGAAAACCGAAACGTGGGATTGGAAGAATTGCCCGGAGCGGAATATCCCGAAGCGAAAGGCCGTTTCGTAGTTCGGGAGCTTGCAATCGACGCGAGAAAGGTGAATTACGTTTGCAGAGTTTGGACGACGACCGGTGAGAAGATCGGCGAGAAGATAGGGAAGCCGACCGCGCGGAATCGACCAACGAAACAATCGTCCGCAATAAGAGACGAGGGCAACGTGGAGATTTTCTGCCTACGGCGAGACAACGAGGGACACTTTCCTGTGGCAAGAGTTATCGATCAATGACCCCAATGGCGTTTCGCGAAAGCTATCAGCCCTGCCGGGACGATACCGGTACGATATAAGATTACACATTCGATAAGCTATTGTTCCTGGTCAAATCCTTGCCCCGTTCCGTGTTTCGTGGCCCAGCGATAACGGATACAAAGCATACCATAATCGTGCTGCTTAATTCAATCTGTCGTATCTGTAATAAGCCGTGTTCGGTTTATCTGCGATCACACGGGGCGCATAGTTGGCATACTGTAACTGCACCGGCAGCCACGCCGGACGAGAACACGAAAAACCTCGCGGAGTTCCTTCCTCCAGAGATCCAGCTACCGTACGTTACCTTCATACGCCGACCTAACCCCGTTGCCGATGAAATTTCGCCGTGGAACATTCTGCCACGGAAATTCCGGGGAGCGCGAGATAGAAGAAAGAGCGGCGAGAATGCACACGGTTGAAGAGGAACCGCTCGGAAAGTCGCTGAAACGTCGCCGGAAGTGGGTCAACCAAGTGGGTTTCCGATACATCAAAGAAAATCCCCGAGGATGAACCGGAAGGTTCCCGTCACGCGCTGTCGGCCGCGACAAAGTGTCCTCGTGGATAAGGTTTGGCGAAGTTCTCGGCATCGATTCCGCATCCGTGGCTTCCTACTGGTGTGCGAACTTTCGTGCACGTCGCGCGTAGAATACGCCAGAAGGAAAAGAGGAGTCGGAGATTTAGTCGGGAGTTAAAGCTCGCCGGAAACTGCGGACTTCCAAGTCGTTTGTTAGCGCCACAACGGTAAAGTGCATTTCGTAGTTTACCGCAAGTTTCGACTCGCTGCCTGTGGGCTAGGTCTGTCTGACGACTGGGCCCGGAATATTGCCTGGCGAATGAGATCCGCGACGAGCAGCCATCATCCTTCGAGGGATCGAGGAAAGGGAGATCAGCGAATCACGATTTTCACGCTTTTAACACCGAGACGACACGGCGATACTCCATTACCGGCAACCATCAACGCCGCTGCCTTCGATTTACGTAAAATCGATATCCTCGGAATGTTTATACGCGTCGTCCGAAAATGTGCTATCGACAGGTTCGGGATAAACGCTGGCAAACTCCAGTTGAACGACCTCCTGGCAAATCTATCTTCGACGCTCGTCGCGGATTCTCCGGATAGTTTCCGCAACCCCGTGTGCCCGTATCTTGCCAAATAATCCACGCGATTCGTCTCGACGACGAGAAGAACGAAATTTATTCACCCCGGTCGAAAGGCTTCGCGAAAAAGTCTCTCGGTGCTCGCGGTGCACGCTCTCACCTCGATTCGGATAACTCGAATTAGCACGTTCGCGATGAAATCGTCCGAAAGACGTGCTCGCGAATTCATTTCCGCCGGGTCTTTGATCGCGTTGTTACGCGGTCCCGTGCGATCTCCGGCAGATAGGGAATGGAATTAACGACGGCGTTACGTTTACCCTGCGTCGTCGACACCTCTGTCTCTACGGCCAGTGTTCTATTTCCATGGAAATTCCCTCGGCCCGGCTAACGTTCGGGACAGATCATCGCCGATAGGCACCTGCTATCCGCGCGAGCGAAAAGTCGTGAAAAGTCCGCCTTCCCGATAAAAACGAACGAACGGTTATCCGCGACTGAAAGTAGCTCTTGCTCGCGTAATCATGCAAATTCCTGGCGGGAGAAGATAACGGCCAGCTGGCAAGGTAATCCGAACTAGCCGCTCGAATGTCTACTTTCGCGGGCCAGACCGCACTTCCGCTTCTCTGCGACCTCTCGGAGAACAACGATCCTGCGGCAATCTCGCGCCATTCGCGGACGAGCTTTTCAGCATTCGCTTATCGCGCGACGACGCTTCTAATTGGATCGTTCGTACTTTTACAGAAGGGTTAAGCAACGCTGTTCCCCGGAGACGAAATATCGAAGAATCCAGGCGGTACAGGAACGCGGAGATTCGAAATTTTCGAACGAGATCTCGCAGGTTCCGTTTCGAGGGTGTTCGAAAGTCTGGCCAGTCGTTAGAACACCTAGTCTCGTGGTCGCTGGCTGAGTTTTAGCCATATTCCATCGGCTCGCCGTGTAGAGAAAGAGAGATCCCTTTCTTCGCCGGCAAAGTACGTACTTCAGGTTGCTTTGCCTCGGGTCTCGCGGTCTCACCTCCGCGAGTGCAGCTGGCTAAACGTTTGCTCTTGCTTTCTCGCTTTTTCGGTGTGGTAATGCACTATGTAATAACGGTTATTTATAGGCAGTAAATGCCGTGTGCCATTCTCCGCGCCTTCCTTCTCTCCCGTTCATCGTTTCCTTCCTGCGATCGCGACGGCCCGCGATAATTCCTCACCGCCTCGGTATTCGACCGACTTTTACTTCCCTTTTTCCTCCACGCGATCTCTACCCTCTTCTGCATTCGCACGAGCCCACGAGTAACGCTCGCGAGACACGGAGAACCCTAGCGACCCGCGGAAGTCGCAGTCGACTCGGGGTAGAAAGCGTCGAGGAAACAGGCAATCACCGATGGCGTTGAACCGACGACCGCGTTACAGCTTCCGAAGCTATCGATCCTCCCGAAAGTGGAACACGGTTTTAACGAGTCGAGATATTCGGCAAACTTATCCCCGCAGAGACGAGGAGACAATCAGAGGGGATCGCGTCCGAGTGACGCGTTAATTGCGCCTGGCGTGGGTATTCCTGGGTTCGCGAAATCGAGGTGGAGGACCTATCGACTGGTCGATCAGGGACAAGAGGAACGTGCAGACTGGTAGACGAAGGAACCGAAAGCCGCAGGCGTTTTTTTCCACGGCGAGAGGACTCGGTTGTCAGTCCGCGAGGGGTAATTCGCACTTGGCAGTTTCGCACCGCGCCACGAGCGTATAAAGCTGGAGCTCCTTTGAAATCTTTTCTTTCCCTTCTCTCGCTTCCCTCCTGCCTACCCTCCTGCCTTCTCGACGGCTGAGCAATCACGGCGGAAAGCACCGGCGTCCATCGACCGCAAGCGGGATAATTTTCCTCCAAATGTACCACAGTGTCAACAAATTTCCATACTTCGCACTCGGCGCGATGGTTTCGAACGTTTCCATTCGGTAAGCCGAAGTAGATAAGAGCGGGTTTTAATCGCACAGGCTCACCTTGTTTGCCAAGTCTAGCATGTTTCCAGTCCCCCCTGCGGCAGCTTCCACTAGTTTCTGCAGAGTGTGGGGTTCCGGTGAGAGATCGCGTGCTCCGCTATCGAATTCCCAGCGTTCATGCCGTCCAGATACGGTACCTGAGCACAAGCGAAATACTGCATCATCTGTGCTGAAATTTACCGCGGTCGACGTGGTCGAACAAAATCTAAATCAAATCTGCAAATGGGAAATTCCTTTTCGCCCGGAGCCAGCCCGCCGAACCGATTAGCCAAGCTCGTGGGTCCGTTCTGGCGTAGGGCCGACACGAAACGAAGAAAAAGTAGCTTACCAAGGCTGTTGTCGCTGCTGGTCGGCAGGTATTCCGGCGTGTGAGTGTGATGTGGACTAGATCTGTGCTTGCCAGACCTGAGGGCCTCGATCTCCGGCCGAAGAGCCAAGCGGCATCTCAGGAACTCTTGATAGGAAATGCGACCGTGCTCGTCCGCCCCTAATTCTCTCATTAACTCCTCCACCGAATTCTCCAGATTCAGTTCCCTGCATACCGTCAGCAGATCCTGACTGAAATTTAAAACAGAAGAATAGACTCGTTCCAGCCGTTCCGGACAATCGGAGAATTATGTGATCGTCGCGCTCGCGGAGTCCCTTTGCCATATCTCTCTACGCTCCCATGTACAAAATAAATCAGCGGCAACACTCGGTGTATCCCCGAACCTTCTAACGCGATTCAAATTTCTCTCGATACTCCCCCCTTTTGCCCGTGCAGTTTGTCATCCCGGGCTCTCATTAACGTCCAACGGTTGACCCGCTGGAACGGAGTCTGGGAGTCACCTGTTTTTCCAGGCGATCACATATCCGGCGAAACGCGACGTAACTACGATCCCCTGCCATGAATAATTTATTCCCTGAATAATTCATAGATCGAAGATAGCGCCGGCAGACCGCGATACTCGCCGGACGTTCGCGGGATTAAAAGAAGCGTGGCGAACAGCGACGCAGCAACGGCCGAGACGGCACGCTCCCGCTGCTAAGCGACTTAATTAAAATCGCCACGCTCATAAACCGTCTCGGCGTCGCGTCCGCGGTGCCCGGATGTCCCTGCACCGGCGGGGCCCTCTTAATTTTCCTCGACAGCGCGATGGAGTATCGGTGGGGCTCGATTAAAACGTCACCGCGCGAGAACGCTCGGAAATCACGCGGAAGACGGACACACGGCACCGGTCGATAGCGGGGAATTAAATAAAGATTCACCGACTGCACGGAGCCGACACGGACATTCGGAGAAAATCGTTAAAAGGGACTCTCTCCGTCTCTCTCTCTCTCCCTCTCTCGTTCTCTCTCTTTCTCTTCCTGTTTCCGTGAACGCTGACATCTTTTGTCGCGACGCGAGCGAAAAGGCGTGGTCCGGATACGATTAAACGCGGAACCGCAACGTGCAAGTGTTACGCGGTAATTTAATTTCGTTACACCAGCACGTTTCGAGGCGTGACGTTGGGCGAGTTTACCGTTGAAATACGTTCTTCGTAAGAGGCGAAACGCGATTTTCATCGACGGTGGCTGGTCAACCATTGGTCGAATCCGCTTTAAGAATAGCGGGCATTCCGCGACGGACGGAAAGAAGGGAATTCGAGATGGTCGAGGGACAAGGGGTGGCCAGGAGAACTTTCTCGGGGAAACTTTCCTCTCGTCCCGCCGTGAAACTTTTCGCTATTTTTCGGAGAAGCTACTACACGGGGACGTAGGAAACGCGGAGAGAAGTATGACGCCGATCGGATAACGCGAGTTCATCTAATTCCGCGTGCCCTCTATGTTTGCTCAGGCACGTGTGAAACGCGAACACGTGCATCGTGCAACGATGGCGAGGAGAAGGAATTGCATCGCTGTGCAAAATGCAGCAGCGTTATTATTTCCCTGACAGTTACACCTTGCACTTTCCTATTCAACGCAGGTAGGTGTACCAGGATTTTAATCAACTTTCATTCAACGAAAAGTTTCCAAGGGAAAAAGAACGAAGGAGGGAAAAAAAAAAAAAGATCCTGCAGGAGTTTCACACTCGATCGTATTCATGGCGGAGCGGGCAGGCTGGAGCCGGAGACGAGTGAAATTGCAATCAAAAGGATGACGAAACAAAAAAGGGAGAGACCGTCGACGCGGAGATCCGGTCGTGATTAACGGGACGCAATCAATGCGTGAGCATTACGTAATTCACGCGGAGCCAGGCCAACGTTTGAGTACCATTCAGTACCTTACAGCCTCTCCAAACCATTGAACCGATTTCCTCGAGGTCCTCGCGACGCTACTCCAGCCGGAGACACCGTGAAAAGAAGCGAGAGAGCGCGTACGCGCAAGTAGCACACTCGAGATCTTCCGAGCCAACGAGCATCCGCGTTATGCCTAGTAAGACGCTTCAAGACGTTCGCTCTTTGAGTTTCGCAGAAGCGGATTTGGGTTAACAGCGAGAACCTGTTACGTCTGGCTTAACAGCTTAACTTTTCCAACTGGAATACAATCGTAAAATCGTTCCAAGCGAAAGCGAACGACTCGGCCGCGGTGATTTGAAATCACGGAGAACCTATGATCCTTTTACCCGACCACTTACACCTCGTCCCGGTATCCCTGAATATTTTAAGCATCACCGTTCCCCGGTGATCGGTGGTTCGAAACTGTCGTTTAACTCGCCCACCGAATACCTCGTCGGCCAAATTAGTCGGCTCCATTCTCTCCTCCCGATGTCCAATTTCCCATCGTCTAGGACGCGCTTTCGGAAAAGATTAATCGATCCTCGGATAATCCGGAGACACCTCGCGCGATCGTTCCTCGGATGTTAGCCGTTCATGGCACAGAGGAGCTAATCGAAATTAGCGGATCGTGGCTTGGAACGAGTCGATAATCGACGTCGTCGGCTTCTAACGGCAGTCGCGATACCTCTTTGGTGCTCTTGTTTGTTTCGCAAGCGGTCGGGTGATCTCCAACCTCGTGCGGCGTTTTATCGCGAAAGGGGAGCAATCGGCGATATTGCGAGCCTCGCATCTTGGCTCGAGGTGAATGCAATTGCAAGCACGACTGATGGAAGCAGCGCCAGCTGCACCGGACTTCTCTCGGATCCTAAACTATCTCTGTATAAATACTTCCTTTCCTCGATGAAAGCCCTGTCAAACGAGCTACCCATGTTATCCTCGCGTACCTTCGACCAAAGAGAAGCAACTGTACTCGAACTCGAGGGGCAAACCGAGGTACGTACCACCTCGAGATCTTCCGCCTGAGCCTCCTGTGGGACAGCCTCTCCAAGGTTCTAGATTCCCAGGTCTTCAACGATTCCATCATCCCCGTGGTGGCGCGTGGGCCGATCCAGATCGATGACACGCGCAATCGGACACGGTTCGAAGGTCCGGTCGAAGCGATGCAACGAGTGCCACTGCAAGCGGGCCGTGCTGCAACGCGGTCCCACCGGCAAAGAGGAGGGAAAAAAGCCGGAGGAAGAGAGACACGATTGCTCGCGAGCGTGAAACGAACGCGACTTAATCCACCGCGATGCGTGTCACTCGATGTCCCGTGTGCGGTTTTACGGCTGACACGCGGCTTTATTTTAAACGCGCTCGCGTACCCCGCTTTACCTGCCTGCTCCCGTCTCGTCTTCGGCGGTTCGTTTCGCGAGACCCTGGTTAGCGGCGATCCAGAGATCCTAGACAGATACCTTAACGAAGCCGAAGACTTTACGGTTCGCTCCGAGAGCGTCGGTCTCGCGAAAAGGATCGCTCGCAGGTGGAAAATTGCACGAAGAGCGTACCGGCTGCATTGTGTTCAAAAGTGGAAACGCATCCAAACGACCCGCGTAATTCTCCGTTCGCACCATTGTGCATCTGGCACAGTGTCTCCTCCGGCCGAAGAAAGTGACCCGATTCGTAATCAGGAAACGCGGTTATTGCGAAACAATCGGACGCATAAAGAAGGAGAAAAGTGGATTCGCTTTTCAAACACGTCGCCTCGTTGCACAACGCCAAGGCCTCGTGACGGTGAACGAAAGTTACCTCGTAAGCTGATTTTCGCTGATAAAATCGTCCAGGTTGCGTCGCGCTGTCTTCGCTTGGCAAGCTTCGAAATTCAAGCAACTCTCGATCCTTATCCCACTGACTTATCGATTGCTCGATATTAATTTATCAATTACCCGCGAGAAGCATCTAGCAGTGCACCAGCTGCAACCGTTGCCGCGTATCTCGCGTGCACATCGGTATTTCGAATTAACCGGGATTATGCTACCGATCAAAGTTATATACCTCGTTAAAGGATGGTCCATTCGAGTACGTAGGTACTTCGGAGCACTCGTCAACCGGTTAAGTACCGCTCATCGAGGTTTATATGCAAAAGATGGCTGACCAACTAGGACACTTTTCGCGCAGGTTTAATACTTAAAGGTGTTTTACGAGAGCCAGAGTTCTCGAAACTGGCCTTACGCGACCAACTGTGCCACGGTCGAGTGTCTGACGCGAACGAGGTCCACCCGGTGGTCGGTCCGTGGTCACCGGTGGTCACTTTCTGCAAAATGCTTCCTACAGACCACCTGACCACAGTGCTGGCCTGTGTGGACGCTTCTGGGGAAGTTCCTTCTAGTTTCAACTGCTTCCATGCACAGTGCCCACTCGAGAGAGTTAGCCCTGGAGGATAATCTTCGAGGATGGAGATATTAGGGAGATTACAGAGCGACTTCCAGCAATGATCCGTAGCACTTAATCTCCTAAAACGCGTCGAAGAGTGCAAAGGCAAAGACGAAACGAGTGGAAGCAAGATAAGAGAAGGCGCGCATATGTAGAAATCTGAGAATGCTTCAAACGAGAGATGAAGTTACAGAGTTACTACACACGTGACTCGGTGCGCGCAACCTATCCGCGAAGACAGGTACCGCGTACCTCACGCGTGGTTGATAAACATCGATTCAAATTACTCGGAGTCATCGATTCTCGAGTCATTCGGGGTTAGGGTCATTCCGGGACCGGGCCTGCAGGGAAAAGTTTCCGTAAGCAAAAATCGACGGGGTAGTTTGGTCGGTTATGAAGTTCAGGGAATGACCAAAGGAAAACGAGTCTCCAGACACGGTGCGCGACGTGATTGGACGAAAATCCAATTTCCAGCTTCGTCCCAGAGCACGTGTGATCTCGTTAACAACTCGTCGACCCTGTTACCGACCTATGTCCGTCGAATCGGTATTTTTATTTTTCAGATCCAACGGCCATCAGAAGTCTGTTAATCAGACAGGAACCGACAGAAGAAAAAGAGAGCAGAGAGGTAGCAAAATTGAATCTCTCGAAATAGACTGACGACGTGGATTTCCTTATTTCATCAAGCAGAACGGGAAAACGTGGAACGGAAAAAAGGGAAGAACGAAGAGAGGCGACGGGGTAACCAACGTGTAGGCTGAGCGTAAAAAGGGATTGAAGAGCCGCGAACGGGAGAATGTTTTGCCTTTCCAGAGCGTTTCCACGGGTGAAATGATTTCCATAATGCGACGCACTCGCGATGAACAACGCACCCCTTCTCGCCGGGCAAAAGTGGACGTCTCGGCTGACGTTACACCGTTCACCGGCGCTATGCGCGACTCGTTACAAGCTCGCAGTTTCGCGAGACCCCTTCGTATCGGAAAGCTCTCCTCCGTCGGTGAATGCGATCGTGGGTTGGGGCGTACAAAAGCAACGCACAATGCAGCTACCGACCCAATAAGTGTCGCCTCATTGTTGAACCGCGCGAAACCGATGCCGAGTCCTCGCAGGAGAATCATTCTCCCGTGAAAGGGGGTTGAGAATGATCTCTTTAACGACTAAGCGCTTCGCGCAGCTCGCGCGACGTCGTGATCTCGTAAATATCGAATATAGAAATAGGTCGAAGCTGACTGGTAACGATGATCGAATCGTACTAAAATAATAAAAGTCTCGTTCGCAAGGCGAGGAACCGGGTGTATTTGAAAATAGTAAAAGAATCGGAGGGTAGAAAGGGGAGGACTCTCCTGGTCTAAGGTTCGGCTCCCGATGTACGGAGCATTCAATCAGCTGGATCAGAAGCGAGACAGAGGCTCATCCATATTCCGTATAAAGTTGGGCGAATGGAGTCGATTTTCAATGACCGGCCTCCCTTGACCTCTCGGCTCGCGGAGGCCGCAGCGAGGTCGAGGTTGCGCGACTGGGATGAGGAAAGGGGCGAGTCGGAGGCGCGGAAACGCCGAAAAACTGAACAAATAACGAGGAAAGGGTTGCTCCTACCGATGAAAAGCGACACGGGTATTTCATGTTAAGCGCGTTCCGCTCTATTTCGTTCGTACACGCCCTTGAAGCGGGCACGCCGTGCATAAAAGGGCTGGCGTCTCCTTCAGGCAATCCTCTCTTTTCAGATGCCTGGCTGTTCCCGCTGGATACGCCGGAATAGGTCCACCATTAAAAACAAAAAAGGCCCAAGGCAGAGGGAAACGGTGGGCGAGAGGTGGCGGAGCTTCCGCCGCGTGAAAGGGAGGAACAAGGAGAAACGAAACATTACCTAATGCCGTGTTTTCACTGCGAGAACACCGCGTTTCGAGCACCCCAACGCAGCCAGCGCAACTCGTCTGTCTGTCCTTTGTCATCCCTCATCCACCGCGTTATCTCCTCCTCGTTTCGACCCATCCTTTTGTCCGCCAACTTTTCCAGGGGTTTCGATTTCCGCGTAATCAACGCGGAATCGGGAGATAGACGGATAGAAAGAGAAAGTGGTCGCGTTCGATGAAGAGCTTCAGACGCGGTGCGGATCACTCGGGCCGGGGTTAATTGTTGGCTCGTCAGCCAATGTTGCGTACGTTTTCGATCGTTAACGGCGTGAAACGCCCCGATACTCGACTCTACGCTGTAACGACTCCACGCAGATCGTCGACGCCCGCTCGATCGACTTTTAACTCCGCGATGAATACTTTACAACGCGATCAAAAGAGTTCCCATCGACGCCTATCGCGGTGAAATTTAACTCGAGCACACCTTCAACGGATTTTCCGCCTCGTCGATTCTCTCGCCTCGCGAATAGCGCGCGAAATTGAAAATTTTATGCCCCTCGGACTAGCCGCGCGCCGAAGAAACTCGCTCGCTCGCTCGCTCGCTCGCCTAATCAACCACCGTGCCAATTTCCGCGGCAGTCGTTCCTCGCTGGCCAACATCGATCATCGTTAACAACTTCGTTGGGACGAGAAACAGCGCGCGGACGGGCCGAGCAATTTTCGCTTCATTTTTTCGCCGCTCGTTCGCGACGGAACAGGCAATCCTTCTGCCCATTCTCCAGCCACGGATTCGCGTTTCACGAGAGGAAAGCGAGGACCGGCGAGCGGGTTCGCGGCGCGCGTGGGTCAGGCCTGTACGCCGCGAGAGGAGCGTAAATAACGATAAGCGAGCGGGCACGGGATTTCGGGATTTATCGCGAGGGAATCGAAGCCGGTGCCGGCCTAACGAAATTACGAGGATCGACGGGGCAAAAATGGAGTCCGTGGAGTGAAGCGCGCGAGTGCGACACGTAATTAAGCAAAACGGTGGTGGCCGGCCGTGCGGGAATTCGATAATTATCGGATGGCCAATTAAAAAGGGAATTTTCGAGCGTTTCGATGCTCTTCCCCAGACCGCGCCGGCGTATGAAAAATTCCAGCGAATATCGCGTCCGATTCCAACCCTTCTGCAGGCCGTTAAATCTAATTATACGAAGATCAAATTTTTTAATATACCACCGGCCGTCCCGCTGCGAAAAATTTCGTGTTTGGCAATCGTGGTCGAGGAAAACGAACGTTTCCGTGGCGTTTGTCGATGATCCACTTTTTCCTTGCGTATCGGTATCCATGGAATTCCTATGCAACGGATTTCTCCGTGCATTTTACATGGCAGGTTGCGTGCAGGGGTTCGGGCAGGTCAAGAATATCCCTGCAGGTGAAGAACGGACGGATAGGCCGAGCCGACCGCAAGCATTCACCAGCGCGCAGTGCGTGGTTAATCGAGTGTCAAGGGTCGAGAGGATCTTTAAATTATAGTAACGAAAGGGCCAGCCATTTTTGCTCGTCGTTCGCGCTAGACGTTTACGAGTGTGGCATGAAACGCTAGAAAGCGGAAGGAGTTGCCTGTGAAGAGGAATATCTACTATTGATCTTCGACTTCGTAAATCATCCACGGCGATACCATCTGATGCTTAATTATCCCCTTAAAAGCGGCGTCGAACGATGCTTTCTGCCTGGGTAGAAATTCCAGTCGGACCCTTTCGCTAACTAGCCACCTCGCGATTACATTGTTGCTGCGAGTCTTCCTTTATTTTCCTCGCCGGGAACGTGCAACGCGGACCCTATCGTCACGTTCGGTCCTCTCGAGGAGTAACTTTTCGAAGAACCCAGTCGAATACGCGGAACAGGGCTAAAATAATCGTAACAGCGAAACGAAGAGAGGGGTCGAAGCTGTGTGAGTCACTTGCCATAAAACGCGATCACCCTTCGCGTAACCCCGGGGTACCCCAGACGTTTCGACCATCCTGGGGCAGCGTTTGCCATCCGCGACCCATAAACATTTTATCCGACACTGTTCGAAACTCTTTGAAGGGAGTGGTATACACCCTCTGCCGTGGTTTACGAGCGTAGGAGAACGGAAAATTATCGAAAGTTTTGCATCGGAGCAGGCTACGTAGACCAACGCGATCGATAGATTCTCGCTTGGCAACTTCCGCGAAACTCGGTTGCATCGCTCGACTTCTCGATAAAGCTCAGACACCGAGCCCCCTAATAAATATCCACGCACCTTCCGATGATCGACAAGCGTAAAGTTCGAACTACTTTGAGAAATTGGAATGTCTCGAACCGGGCAACTAACGCTGCAGAATTTGGAAACTTCGATGGGGATGCACCGCGGTGCTCGATATCGGAGCAACAGGGAGAACCGCGAGGGTTCGATGCCGGAGTAATTACTCCTTTGACAGTGAACACGCGGGTCTCGAGTCAATAAGACCCCGCGCGATGCCTCAACTTCCGCGAAAGCGTTCCAACGTGATAAGTTTGGGTACCGGTGTGCAACGGTGCAGGAACGTTGGGGGGAACAAACCTGAACACCGGTCGAGTGGCTCGGAGACGAGAAGAAGGCTTCGTTTCGCGCTTCCTGACTGATTAGCACATAAACGATTTCAGGCGTGACGCGGTGCTTATTAGATTTAAAATCCCCGGTAAACAATGGAGACGATAAACTGTCTAGTCACGCGAAAATCCCTCCATTTGCCTGTTCTACACCGTCTCCCGTTACATAGTCACGCGTTAGGCTCTTTGGCTCGCAGACTCCGAGCAGACTCCGAGTAGACTCCGTTTTTTGGTAACGAGCTTTACCCTTCTCCGGCCAGACGAGCCTCCTCTTCTTTTCAGCCGATTCGCCACGGATCGTTTGATCTTGGCCCCGGCTACGTGTGCAACGCGAACAAGGGTATTTACACGGAACTGCTCTCCTACCAGACCAGTCCAAGGGGAACGTGTAAGGTAGAAAGGGGTGAAGGTTGAAGGTGGGGTGGAGGTTTGAGCTGCGAGGGTGGAAGAGGGTGGACGAGAGGAGACGATCGCGAGGTAAGGGCGAAGCAAAAATAAAGGCAAGGGGTGAAAGGGTGGATTTATTGGCCCGAGAGGACGACCCCTAAGAACATAAAGTAATGACAACTGTAAAAGACAATTATGTCGGAGGAAGGATAGGCGTATCGAGGAACAAAGGGGGAGGAAAGCGTAGCGAAAACGGAGGAAAGTTACGGGACAGGAAAACGAGAGACGAGTTAATATAGAAGACAGACGTAAAAAGAAAAGAGGAAAATGAAGAGCGGGAGAAGTGGAAAATGCGTGGTGGGAGGAGTAAAAGGAGTAAAAGGAAAGGAGAGTGGCGCGAGGATAAAGGGTAAGAGAAAGGGTTAGAAGAGGAAGTGCAAGGTGAAAGAGAGATGGGGCAAGACGCACAGGGAAGTCGCGCAAGTATGCACTTGAGCGTTCGGTTTCGTTCGCAATCTCACGAGCTTGCATCCGGCTGGATGCACACCAAGTAGTGCAGGAGTTTCGAAAGGGGAGTCCGGTGCTCGGAGATACGGAAGCTTACGAAAGCAACGAGACGTAGCACCGGGTGCCCGGGACACACGAATCTCGCCAGGCTAGGGTTAACGAGGCTGTGGAGAACGGACAATAATGAAGCTCGAAAAGGAAAGGAAATATTGCTCTCCTGAACTTCGACTAATGGTGGCAGTCGCCTCCCTCTTCAACTTTTCTCCTCTTTAAGTAGAGTTTAGCACTGCAGCGGCGCATTAGAGAAACATCCTTTGGACGGTGCAAGGTATGCTCCTGAAGAAAAGAATGTTTAGCGTGTTCTGCCATAGAAACGAATTTAATCTCGAGCACCCTCCGGTCTGAAGAGTCCGCGGGCTTAATTAAGTCACGTGTGCTTGCGCGGGATGAGTGAGAACTGGAGAAAATTGAGCCGCAAAGCGCACTCGAGAGACTCGTGAAAATTTAGGGAAAAACCTTTGACGATTCGATAAATCGACTACACTCCTGCCCACCCCGAGCTTTCCTTCCTCTGCTCAGCCAGGCGTAAGAATCTCGATCAAGCGTTGCTGCCTGCAGGTGTAGCTTCGGTCCACCTTTCTCGCGAATATCATCGATATCATCGAAAATGCCAGAAATTTCGGACTCTCGCGTCCTTTACGATCTAGTCGATCGGTATTCGAGTATCGCGTTTCCTACGATCCCGTTCTCGATCCACTTTTCATTCATCCTACTCGTTTATTTACGTTTTTCCTTTGTCCGTTTACATTTTTCTCGTATTTTTCCTTACAATCCCGCGGCGATAGAGCGCCGCGCATAGAACCTATTCGTAGATTATGCGTGTTCTACCACGGTGCCACGAAGAATCGAAAGTCGTCGAGGATATTGATTCTACCTCCCCGACGTCCGCTCATTTTCACTTGCAATCTCGCGGCGTGGAATTTTCTGCAGCTCGACGCACAGAATAATCTCGCGAGCTATCGATCCGTGAAACTAATTCACCGAAAGGGAAAAAAGGAAAAAAGACGGAGAAGGTAAGTGGAGGAGGCAGAAAACGAGAGGACCGAGTCTCAGGGAATTCGTATTCCTATTGCCTATTTCTACGATATATCAAAGCGGAAAGGGGGAAGCGGTAATCGCGAGGTAAGACAAGGGGGAAAACGTTTCGGGGGAGCATTTAGAAGTAGTACAAGTCGAAGGGTGAGAAGCTCTTCGAGACCGAGAGAGCGATCTCTCCGAGGGTAGAGCACGGGAATGGCGAGTTTTACACACAGAGAAACGCGAAAACGTTCCAAAAAAAAGTTTCCTCCTTCCTCCGTCCTTCTTTCTCCTTTTTCCTTCTCTTCTTCTATTTCCATCCCGTTCCACCGTTCGCTCTCGGTCCCGAGCCCCTCGAATTACAGAAAGCCTTTATTATCGACGCATAGAACGCTCGCTCTGTCTGTGCACACAACGGAAATTGCCTGAGAACGCTCGAATATCATCTTCGCGACGGAGAGTTTAATTGGCTAAAGTCACTTCTGCCCCTCGACAACAGCTGACCTGGCAAAGATATGAAAATAAATGCTTTTTATGTTTGCTATTCCCACTCCTATTCCTTTCGCTCTACGTTCATCGATAATTTCGCGAATTTTTCTCGCGTCGTAATGGCGCGCGAAGCGCAATCGCGATAACGATCGAGAATTACGCGATGAGTTATGGCTGCTTAAACGAATTAATTCCGATAGTAATGCCGATAGCATGGAAATCGATATAACGATTCTTAAGTGCTTAAAAACAATCGAGGAACTTGTTGCGAGGGCATATCGAGAATCATTTCTGCGACGCGATACAATCGACCGATCGAGCATGATAAATCTGTCTCGACGCCAATGCACGCCGCTACAAAGCAATGATGTTAACGAGATGTTGCAACCCGTTCGAAAAGCAAAAAGTAATTACCGACTTCATCGACGAAGATGGATGTAGGAATTCGTACCTGTAGCGAGTCCTTTAATCGTGACAAAGAAAATTTTGAATCTTGACATTTTCCGCCAGAATGCATCATGGCGTCAATCTTGTCCTTTGCTCGATTGCGCGGTGTCTGCGGTTTTCTTTCCTATATTTTACACACCTCTCGCGAAAATCTTCGCGTCTTATTGATTTCCAACACTTTACGTACTGCTAAGAACGCCAAGAAACACGTAACTGCTAAATTTATGGAAAAAAATGCAACGGAAACGGGAAGGAGAGAGATACGAATAAGAGGGGAGAGAGAGAGAGAGAGAGAGAGAGCTCCTGGTCAGCGCATGAAATGTCAATAGTCTTGGAACGTGGATATTTTTGTAAGAACCTATACACGCGCGTTCGTCACGCCACCCACCATTTGCGTCAAGATAACAAACTAAACAAACTAATTTCATCGTGCATTTTAGCTCAAAACTGGCTACAAAATTATTGCTTCGCGGAAGATACGACTGTTCGTTTCAAACTTTCGCGTGGCACACCTTTAAACTATCAACGTTCGTGAAACTATGAATTTCCTAAACACGAACTAACTCGTGCAACCTATGCCAGTTCATAACGAAGAACATGGTAGTACGCAATTGTATTCGGAGTGAAGCGAAACTTCTGGAATACAGTTTCTAACCCGACATCGGTTTGGCTTTTGTCGCGAACACGGACGGATTTGCGCTTTGACGCACAAATCTTGCTCACTTTGCATGGAAAAGAATGCGGGATACGGCGGTGGTGGTAGGCAGTCGGGATCCGAGCGAGGAATTGACGGCTAATTTTCGCTAAAAAGCGCTGAATAGTGCAGGTCGCAGCGGGAGCAACGGCACGGCTTCGAAGAATGAGGGAACGGAGGAACGGGAGGAACGAGAGGAACGGGAGGAACAGAGGGAAATAGGGAAACGGTTGAATATCGGGGAAACGGTTATGCGTTTAATGAAAAACCGTGTGGCTGCATCACGTGCACATCCCGCGGTTGCATTATCTTGCAAGTTTATTCATTCGGCGGTAGTGAAGAAAACAGTACGCGTTCCCGGTTTAATTCGTAGTATCGCGTCCACGGTGTATTCAGACTGGCTAATTAATCGAGCTAATAATTAAAACGCGTGCGTGCCGCGTTCGTCACCGACGAACGTTTCTATTTCGCTTTGCCAACGGATTGTGTTTTGCACTGGGCGGAGGATTCCTACCCGGTAATCGCATTGTTCGGTAAAACGTCTCGAATACGTTAATCGAAGCATTCTCGAATTACGTCACGGCTTTGAAAATGCTTTCGATACTGACGTCAATTTTTCGCGTGTCCCGCGTGATTTACGGAACAAGGTATAATTTACATGCAAATTATTCAGGCTCACCTGTCGATAAAACCATCTCCGTCGCCGTCGCATGCTTGGAACAGCTTCCTGATGCGTTCCTCGTCGCAGATGGAGCCTGCTTCACTTTCAGCATCCGCAGTTTGTGACATCTTCACTTTACCTCTCATTTATCCATTGTAACGAACTATAGATGCACTATCCCGCTGCTTCGTGTCCATCTTTCCGAATGTCTCTTGCTCGTCGTCTTCAAAAGCTGTCCGTCGTCTTCTTCTATACCGCTACTCGTATCTGCAACTTGCTTCGTTGCCCCGGTACATATTCCAGGAGACGATTCTCGCATTCGAAACAGTCGCAAATCTTTCGTATTTGGACAGCACGATGTTTCCGAGTCGCTCGTCAAACACGTACAACGTACCAACACGGTGGATCGTTAAGTCACGTGTTGCATCGCGATCTCCCATTAATCGATCTCGAGAGACGTACACTCGAACCGTCTACAGCCTTCGCGATCACGTTCGAGGAACGGAAAGGTCTACGAACCTCGGTGGAAGCAATGGCTATTTTTAGACCGCCTAAAGTATGTAGATTCCCTTGTTCCAGAAGACTTTACTGATACATAGAGTATAAACAGATCGACTACGCGAGCACGAGTCATCCTCTCGCGAATGTATTTTCGCCGCACGAATTATTCCGAAATGTTACAAAACGTTCAGAATGCCAAGTCGCATGGGCGTTTGCCTTGTTACAGAATCGTCGAAAAGGGTGAGACAGTTTCGTCTTTCCGGTGTCGTTGTACACGCACGAGAACCCGTAACCGCCGTTTCCAGTGTCACCGAGTCACTAACCCTAACCTCAAAACCGGACTCGAGACTCACCCACCCTCGCGAACTCTACAGCGGCAATAAAAACTATCGATTGAGCGTTCCGCGGTCAAAAAACTTTGACAGCTCGCGCCATCTTGAAATTTTCGAGTACGATGAAAACAAAGATGGCATCCAGATTACGAGCCGGCGAACGAATGTCTCAACTTCGCTGCCAGATGTCGCCACGTGTACCTACGAATATATCCCACGTAATAAATAATTTTAAGAACTTACGTAAAACCTAAGGAATAATGAAAATAAATTATCTTTATTACCAGTAGCATTGAAGAAAAATAAAACTAAATCTTTTTGTACATATAGTGATAACTTAAGTATGTAGGTTAAACGCATTTGTACGATGATATTTAAGATTTCAACTTCTCGGCCAGCGTAGGTAAAAGTTTTTTCAGCTTGCCGACATCGTGGCTGAAAGCCCACATAATACATCGGGTATGTTCCTCTGTAGGTAAATCGCGAAGTTCGTCATCCGTTTCGTACCACTGAATATTCTTCTCCTTGATACGGTCTACCAGGTTTCGAAGATTCTTATTTCTCTCTATGTCCCACGTATTACTCGAGTCTGGAACTTGAACGTTTCTCAGCTTTTTATAATCTCCATCGACTTCTTCGTACGCTCTGCAAAACAGACGGAGATGAAAAATTACGATAAATAATTTGATCGATCTATCCTAATAGCGACAGTGATGCTAGTGAAACGTATAATTACTTAAGAAATCCATTATCTTCTATCTTATATCTGTCGGCCAATGGCTTGAAGGCTCGTACCAAGTCGATGGACAAATAATTGAAGTTCTCCTTTGCCCGGCCATTCACGTTATAATCCGTGATCCAATTCTCGAACACTTCGACGGCCTCTTTCATGTTCTTGATCTTTTGCTCGTCCTTTGTGCACGATATCACCCGCTCGGCCCTTTTCACCAGGCCAGCGATCGCGTGGTACTGATAACTTACGTCCCTGCCATCCAGTGACTTGATACTCTGCAAAGCTTTCTCCTTATCTTTGAAACTGAGTCCACTCTCCTCTTTCTCAGTTTTCTCTTCCTCCACCGACAGTTTCGTAATCTTTTTCTCCGGTTCGTCATCCTCGCTGTCATCGCTAGACGAGCTGCTGTGCCTTCTCTTCGTGGCCCTCTCCCTCGCATCTTCGCTCGTGTCCATATCCTCGTTGTTCTCGGATCCAAACTTCTCTTCCACTTGGGTTATGAGTTTTTTCACCTTGGTCGGCTCTGGACTGTAACCCAGCATGATGCACTGAACGTGTTCCTTAGTCGGCAGTCCCCGGAAGTCACCCACGTCGGTCTCGTACCATTGTATGTGCTCCTGTTTGATCTTATCGATGATCTGCTTCAACCTTCGATTCCTCTCGATGTCCCAGGTGGTCTCTCTGCTCGGAGTCTTAACAGACCGCAGACCTTTATAGTCTCCCTTCTCCTTTTTGTACGCGCTGAAAAATGCAAAACACGATCATGTTAATTGCACGAGTGATATAATCGCGGGAAAAGGTAGGGGTTCCGCTGTGTAATTACTTGTAAAATTCCTCTTCCAGAACATCATATTTTTTGGCAAGAGTCCTGTAGCCTTTTATAGTCTCGATTGGCACGTAAGCGAGGTTCTCTTTGCTACGATTGTTTTCCTTGTAATCAGCCAGCCAATCCTCGAACACTTTCAAAGCCTCGCGAAGGTTCGCCAACTTTTCCTCGTCCCTGGTGATCTGCAGCGTTCTTTTCGAGCGGGTCACGAAGCTGGCAATCACGTGGTATTGATAACTGATATCTCGACCGTCCAGTGCCTTCAACGTGTCCAAGGCCTTCTGCTTGTCCTTGAAGCCCATCGTGGATTCTTCCGGTTCCGTGGATTTGCTCCTACCCATGGCTGAAAACGAATTAGTAGTTCATCGACCTGCGTGAATACATAATCGCGTGTTCTATGTTCGTTCGAAATCGTCTGCAACGCTTCGCACGCGTGATCGGTTAAAATTGACTCGGAAGAGGTATTCAGAAACATCGAACGAACATATGACGCCAGCATGTCAATTTTATCGTTGACGTAGTTGCTGGATTATGGAAGGATCAATACAGCCCAGACGATCGGCTGAAGCGTACATTTGGCAGCTGCTTTTCGAATCTCGCGGTTTCTTTGATCTAAATACCCAGATCGAAACGACGACTCTTCGAAAAATAGATCACGCGAGATCCAGCTCGAAACCGCTCGATAGGAAGCAGAGAAATACCAGAAACGAAATCTCGATAAACACTTACCAAAGCTTTGCGAGCAAGTTCCGTTTCTTCTTTTATAAGATAAGCCTAATCGGATCACTGACACTGTTTTCGCTTGACAAATACACGACACTACGCAGCGAGTTTAAGGAACCGAACACACTTTTCGATTCCTCGGTTCTGACTGTGCGACTGACAGTGGCAGGCAGATTTACCGGGACCCGGCTTCGGTCGGTGATGTTCATCAACGATACATTTGCCAGTGGTGGAAAAAGGATGGACGAGTTGGAAGTCGTAGGAAAAGAGAGGGGTCGACATAAACATATCTACTATGTGTCACAGCCCGAAATACGCAGCCGACCTCAGTCCGTGGTCTGGGGCTTACGTCACTCACTGCTAATACGCTCACGAAACGAAGGATCGCATGGAAAGCTGTCGCGCACCATCGCATACGAGTCGTCTGTGTCTAGGTCAAGCTCGCATAATCGCTTATGTTAATCCGCGCATTCCTCGTGTTTCGATTCGATAAAAAACGCGGCGATAATTCATGCGTATTTCGCTCAATGACACAGGAAGACAAACTCGGTAATGACGTTACTGAGCAACGCACTCTCTTGCGAGGTTCTTTCGATAGATTTATTTGATATTTACAGAAGTTACAGTATCCTGTCGAACTACTCGGACACGCGCATGTAACGATCACAAGCGATTGAATCTCCCGGGCTACAGGGTTCTCATTCGATCTCACCGATCGTGCGCCTTCATTTCGCTATTTACAAGACTCGCGGTACGCGCGACCCAAATCCGAATTCCTAGATTCGTCGATGATCGTACGACGGAGTCGTCGTCAATCTGCTTTCGAGGCAAGAAATTCCTTCGTTTCTCTCCGATATTGCTACCGATTCTATATTAGGACGATCGTGCGATCATGGACGAACGCGTAGCTCGTTGACGATCGAATCGCGCGTCCCACTTAACACCTGTACACGTTATACTCGAGCCATCTATACAACCGTGCAACGTGTACGGAGTACGGGATGATCTACGACTAGAGATTCCTCGACGCGAACGACTTTCCGTCTTCCGATAAAGTCGAGAGGGATTCAGCAGACGCAACTGCCTACACCCAAGCAGGCGTACGAAGTTTGCTCGATCTTCGAGCTGGTGGTGGTAGCATCTAGCAAGGTCGGCTGGGATAGCGTAGGAGCGGCCGGTAATTGCGTTCTCTGCACACCATCGTACAAGATCGATGAAGGTTCTCGCTCTCTGCTGATACCCTCGGTTTCCTGCGGGTATGGGATTCTCGGTAGCTCCTGGCCTCTGGATTCGGTCGCAGCGTCGTGCGACAAGCGACCGTAGTTCAGGAAGGTCTCTGCGTAACTAGACGGCGGATGATGATGACTGCCGTTGTACTCGTGCGAGTAATGAGGATGGTATCTGTTCGATGGTGTCTTGAAGCCCTCGTTGCCACCGAGATACTGGTGCAGGTGATGTAAACTGGACGGTCCATACACTGTCGTTCGTGAAATTAATTTCAGACATCGATTGCAACGAAATATTCGCAATTCTTAGAAGTATCCTGATAAACTCGAGCACTGACCTGCAGCGGTGTTCGAGTACATGGCAAGGACTGCATCGCCGTAGCCCGTGGTAGGATGTTTCGCTAAATCGGAGACATCGTTCGAGGATGATATCTTTCCGGATATCGACTGACTTCGAACTCCGTTTTGAACTTCGCTGGGAAGACTGGCTGAGCCCGCCGAGCCGTACGCCATATTGAAAAGCGCTTCCGGGTCGCACACGAACTTGTACACGTATCTCTCTCCTGCCACCTTTTGCATTATCCCTTTCTCGTAATAGTACCTCAACGATCTGCTTAATTTATCGTAATTCATAGCCGGACGATTCTTCTGCACTCCCCACCTGCGAGCCACCTGAGGAAAATTCGTAATGTTACTTTTTACCAGTTGCTTGGAACGAGTATTCGTCGGTGCTGGAGTCCGATGGAATACCTCTTCCGGTTCGATCAGCTTGAATTCCATCCCACGGCCGGTCCACGCGATGCAGGGAGCATTCGCAGGATCGTCCAGCAGGGTGACCAAGAACTGCCATAATTGCAGAGAACCTCGACGCTGCTGCTGATAGCCAACGGACATCTCGCTCCAAGGCGACACTCCTGTCGTCGACGATGGCCTCTTGCCGGCATAGTCCGCGTTCCACGAGCTAGGAGAGCCTTTCTTCTGGTAACAATTGCTCTGTCTCTCCCACGACGGATTCCTGCCGTCTAATTGAACTCCTAGCTCGGTCCACGTGGGAGTCACGCTTCTTTTACCATACACTTCCGAGCTCCAGTTCTCCTGACGCGGAAAGAAAGCTTCGCCCGTAGCCGAGACCGTTGATTGCCACTGAGAAGCCGCGGAGGAAGCGCTGGCTGGCCGGCTAGGCGATGGAGATCCTCTGGCATTCCTAGTTCCGCTGGCGTACTGCTGCTGTTGCTGATAAACCATGCTGTTGGCTGGGAGAATTTACATCGGCCATGTTAAAGCCTTCGGTTGGGAAAATAAGTTAATCTCGCGCAATTAATCGGAGGGGATCGGAGGACGAGTAACGAGCGCGCGAGGCAAAAGAGGAAGGAACGGACAAGGACTAGGTGGACGAGCGAAGGAAGGCCGGATCCTGGGATCGGTGAAAAAGAAGGAAAGGCAGGCAACGTATTAGCGATTGCACTCACGCGCGGTTGCCGGTGAAGTGCTCGTCACACAAATATCGGCAGGAAATTGGTTGATATTCAAAGCCCACGGGGTTGCCGGCATGGCGGAGCTCGCGGATAGCGGCACCGCCTGAAATACCGCGTAGAGCTCGCGCGATATGTATATTAATCGGGTGCTCTCCTCACAGGGAGCACCCACCACCGCCGGCATCCCACCGATGCCGTGGTCCCTCGAGCCGAAAAAGCTATTCTCGAACCGTAATCCGGTTACGTTCCAAGTCGTGTACGGGGAATATTGAAAAATTGAGAACCCTCTTGCCGATACGGAGCCGGAACGCCACGCTGCCTATCGTGATGCACCGTTCATCTTTTTGCTCGTCGATTAAAAATCTGGCTTCGCCCCGCGGAAAAAGGAACAAGGCTGGGTATACGAATGCAAAAGGTAGCCGGATAGAATATTCGATAGGACTTGCGGTTAAAAATCAAGCTCTACACCGTGTACCGCTGGTATTAACGGGGAATCTCAGTCATCGAGGCGAAATTAAGAGGAGGAAGGGTCGGCAAAGTTAATCGTGTCGGCAAGTTAGCTTTAGCTTCCTAGCTGGCAAACGTCGGTCGGATCCCGATCTCGCGTAGACGAGACAGACAGGAATCGTGGGGAGGAGGGTTGAAAGCTGCGGGCCAATCTGGCACTCTCTCTGCGAAGAGGGGCGAAAGGGGTCGACCTCAACGTGCAAGCGAGGCCAGAGGCTTTGCGGGTAGTTTTAGATTAAAATTAATCGCGAGCTGATGAAACCGGTGGCGATGTACCAAGCAGGAAAAGGGTTGAAGCCGGGACTGGTCAGGGGCGGTGCGCAGAAGGGTTGCACGGAAAAGAGGACGGCCTCCACTCGTCCACTCTCAGACGAGTAGGTTCTTTTCTCTCTTTCTCTCTCTTTCATTCCCTTTCTCTCCCTTTCACTCCATTCCTCTCTTTCTCTCTACCTCTCGCTCATCCCCACCTCTTCTCATTTTCTCCTCCACCCCTGTCTTTATCCTGCTATCTCTGTCTCCCTGATCCCCGAATTCCGGAGTAGAGGCTGGTTAATAATGCAAGGTCCATTTTCCATCCACCTGACGCGCCGAAATGCCCTTCTTCTCTTTCTGTCCATTCACGGAGGAATGTTTTTGCACGAGATCGAATCGATTCGCAACAACGACTATTTACGCGTCCACGTCGTTCGCGTCAGCTTCGTTTAAGTCGTCGAATGCGGGACTAGTTCTACGGCGAACCCGCGAATCAAACTTGGTCCGACTATAATCCTCGTGATCCTCGGTGCCGGTATTAATTAGCGAAATGGTGACCAATCTGCCTCACCCATTAACAGGTTATTACTATTCCACCCGCTACATTGGTCAACGACTGGTCGATTTAGTGGACTAGGGAGACAGAAACGTTTAACGCGTTCCCTTGACGGTGTGCATAAGCGATCATCGGTCATTTCGGCAAACTTACCGAACCGATATTTCTTTCGCGGATGAAATTTGATCAAGAAAAACAGGCGAGACCCTTTGCCGGCGGGTTTACCCGGCCAAACTGTGCCCGCCGGGGTGTATCAATAGCGATAGGTATGATCCTATTATTAATCTAAACTGCGTGTAAATAATTGAAACGGCTTAATGGGAGGGAGAATTACGCGAAGAGAAGTAGAAGCATAATTCCCGGGTGACTTGGAAGTAAATGGGTATACGCGCACGGTGTCGGGCAGCGAATATAGCAGCCGAGTTCCTAAAGGATTCGTTTGGTGTACGTGCGTGAATAAAGGAAGACTAATCGGTCTGATTACGAAGCATGAGCTTGCAAACCCTTCGTCGACTCTACCTTTTACGGATAGATCGCGCGACCTCGAACGCTATTAAGTAATGGGCCCGACGAGATCCGGCGTGTTACCTTGCCACGAAAGTATCGAGAATTTTATCAACGCGATCGTCCACGCGTTCACCTTTCCTCGAATTTCTGCAATTTCGCCCGTATCCACCGCGCGAGAGAAAGCTTTCGCGACTTGCAATCTCCCCGGGGACAGAATTCTATGCTCTTTCCTTCGTTTAGCAGCTTTCGCCGGATTCTACGAAGCGCTTCTCCGTAGCTTTCGAGTTGAAAGCATTCTTCAATTATTCACTTACGTGTACTTAGTCACGCGTGAGCGAGTCCACTGCACCAGCGACGAACTTTGCCCGGGATTATCAAGGAATTTCGTATTAAAACGTCGCTGAAAATTTATTTACCGCCTCCCGTTGGAATCGATCCGTCCGACATCGAGATCGTTCCCTCGAGACGAATCGATTCTTTGCGATCCATCGATCGATCGAGGGATGTTGTCAACGAATGTTAAGAACAGCATAAAGCTACGATAGATTTTGGGACACCGGAGAGAGCTCTAAAAACAGACACCGGAAGAGACTCGAGCCGAAGCTCGATTAATGGACAGAACACCGAGTACTTCCCCTGTGCTCCAGTTATTTATGGGATCTATGGGGTAGCAACGCGCCACGTGGATCCATTGTCAAGAGATTTGTCACGGTGTACGATCGAGAAGAGGGTATCATCGGCTCGGAAATCTCGGTTGCCACGATAGTTGTCCTGACACGAGTACGTTAAGAACATTATCTACCATTCGTGCACAACCATTGTCAGCTCTGGGTCGAACAAATCATAGAGTTCTTACTGTTTCGAGTGTCCTGGGCCGTCGATGTGGGGATGGTCGTGACGGAAATCGACTCGCCGTACCCTCTGTCAGCCGGTTCCTCCTTCACCGCCACGTTCTTCGTGCTTTCCGTTGTCCGCGAGCTCATCTTGCCGCTTCTACGCGGCACGCGAAACGCAAAAACGATTGAGAAATTTACCATCTTCTTGCAATCATCCGAACCAAATAAAATACTCTCGCTTACCCGAAGCAGCCGCTCCGATTCTCCGGATCGAGGTCCAGGAAGGTGCTGCTCTGCGAATGGGGATGGTTCACCGACGTCTGGTACGGCGAATAATTATTATCGCTGATCCTTCTGCAGTTTGCGGATTCCTGTTTCACACTGGCGTCTGCGAAGCATCGAGACATGGAAAAGTGATAAAATTCGTGACAAAATTCGTGACGAAACTCGTAGCGAAACTCGTGGAAGGGTGGACGGTGATTTGAATGGAAAAATGATCCTAGGATATGGTACGAGGGCTCCCATGGCGGATGTGCAGACGAACGGTCAATGATTTTAACGATCGAGCGAGGATCGTTTCTTAGGACGAAGATGAGCGGGGCGGGGACATGGCGGGCGCGTGTCGTGGCGGAAGCGAAGGCGCATCGTTGCAGCGGCACTCGGGGGTAGGTACGCTTCCTAATGGGGCCGTCGACGATTTTGCGCGGCCGAGGGTGCGCCCTCGATAAATCAAACAGACTCTGGCCGTGGGAAGCATAAGTCAGAAGCCTCCGGCAATCATTGTATTTGCAAACATCGGAAGTTTACTCGCTACGGGAGAACCGCCGACTCGTCGGTTCGAAAGAATCGCGTATGGCTCCGCGTTCGACTTACGAATCGCGAAAAAATTGCCCGAGAAATTAGCGAAATTACGAAAAAGTTCGGATATTTCGCCCGCGAAGACGAAGTCGCCGAGGACACCTCGATCGCGAGTCGCTTATTCGTCGCGTTCGTTCGTATCGATACAACCGAGTTTCCCCTTTCGCGATAACAACGCGCGAAACACCGCGTATCGATGGAAAAGAAGGGAAAAAAGCACGGACGCGAGCAGTCCTTTTTTCGACGTTACACTAATATATCGAACGTAACAACATCCGGTAAACAATGGCTGGAATAAAAGTTTATTGGCGAATCTGAGCCCGGCGATCGGCCTGTTTACCTCCAGCGGGATGCTCTCTGATTGTTTGCATACGTATTACGCGTGCAAACGGACGGGCTTGTTCTCGCGCGTGTCGAGCATCGGATGAAATGAACAGGTGAAGAGCAAATTCGTGGTATCGCGAGGAGGCGAGTTACGAGCGTGTAACAACCAGCTCGATAATGCAAATTACGGCGAAAATCGACGTTCCGTTGCCAAGTGTACCAAACGCGATATCGGGATCGTTAATCACGCGCAACGCGAAATTTTCTTTACCGGTTTACGCACGAGAGATAAGCGAACACGTGTACGCGTGCAGGCATATAGACATTATCGTTCCCTCTGGCCGTTTGTTCGTCTGCTCGGCGAGTATCGAGAAATTCGGCAAATTTTCCGACACATCCGAGAAATCTTCCTAGGAGACTCGCGAGAGCGTTAACGAATCGATCCCACGAGGAGGAACTGCCTCTTTTCGAACGATATTAAAGTGGCTTTGATAAACCATGGTCGAGAGAAGGAGAGAGAGAGAGAGGGAGAGACGCTAATCAGCCAGAGGTTCGAGAAAGGGGAGAAAAAAGAAAGTCTTTGGACTTAATATAAAGTGCTTCCTCGTGTAATGCGATATCGATAATCGACGGGAGCCTTCTGTTGATTCTTTCTTGCCTCTTCGAAAACACTGGCCCCGGGCGAATTATTGGATTTTTTAATATCGCCCTCGATATTGCCCTTCGACCCCCGACAAAAATTTCATTGTCAAGAAACCGAGGACGATCGTGTCTTCCTTTCAAATTTTCCTAGTCGAAACCCGGATGCGTTCTTCAGTACCAGAACTACCGATCTTTAACGGTGCAGTATAACGGTGATATACTCGATAATGAACGTAAGCGGACGACAATAATCAGAGGTGCGATAAATGAAATTAAAACAAACGAGTATAATTACGCTTCTAATTCGAGTCCCGTTTCATCCGGTAGTTGCAGCGTTAATACGCGATATTCCAACGCGAGATGCGAAAGGTCGTACGTGATTTGCCATAAACACGAGTTGCCAGCGAGCAAATTCGTAGCTTCCTATTCGCGCAGATCGTATCTACGTTTTTTCAAATTAACACTTAAATTGCATATGCGATACATTTCCGTGCAGCTTCCGCGTCTATCGAGATTGGTTTCCTTCCAGTTACGCGCCTCGCTTCTTGCGACGCGGAGTATAGTAATTAGGTGAATCCACGGGAAATCGCGGCGAATTGCGTCGGCTTGATTGGGAATATTTAAAAAGAGCATTCGTGCAACACTAACTTGACATCCGATGGAACTCGGGAACGTACTGCTCGCTGTCCTCCGTTTCGCAGCTGCTGCCTGCAATCCAATTCGAACGAAACAGAAAATATATTAGTATCTGGAAAAGGAACATACTCGGAACGAAATATTCGGAAAACGAGGAAAGATTTGCGTTTCGTTTGGAAAGGTCGTTGAAAAAATGATTGAAAAATGATTGTGAAATTATTGTAAAATTACCGCGAGGAAAGTTAGGGTGAAATGTTAAGTAATAGGGTAGTCAGTGGTGGCACTGGCCGTGGCAGAAGGTCCCCTCGTTATCGTGATTATTACATTGCATTCACCGTGCATTACATTACAGTGTGTCAAAGTAATCAAAATTAATGTTCCGGATAGTCAGGCCACTGTGTCTAATCATCTTCGAGGAAGATTTACGAACGGTTCGCGGCTCGATAAATGGATCGTTTCCCGTTCGTTTTGCAAGGAACAATGTCTACAAGAATTTTACCGTGCGCTTCTAGTTTCCAGAAACTCTGCGCTGTTCCACTGAAAGGGAAGTAGAACGGAAGCAGGGTATTTTAAAGCGTTATACACGGCTTAGCTTCTATAATTCAATCAAGTTAATGGAAACTGCGATAACGTATCGACGATTTCGTCGCGAGCGAACAAACGAACGGATTTCTCCGTGTTTTCCCGAGTTTGTACAGCATCGATAAGATGATAAAACGCGAGAAAAAAGGTAAAAAAATATTCCGCCCGAACAGGGACTCGAACCCTGGACCCTCAGATTAAAAGTCTGATGCTCTACCGACTGAGCTATCCAGGCAGATGATAGTCACCCTCTTAACGCGTGAAAAATAGCTCGTCTCTCTGCGTATCCGATTTTCTTTATCTCGCGAATACCATAGGAATTATTTATAACAAATTTCACTTACCATCTTGAAGCCACGGCTCTTGCCTGTATTCCTGTGTAGGGTATATTTCATTCTCTAAAACCAAATTCACATCGACTTTTAGACGACTGTTTTTCAAAAATTAAGAAAATAGTATAAAAAATGTCATCGTTTAAGAAAATGAAAAGCTTCTACTTTGCGAATCGATGCTTCCATCGAATAGATAACAAGTGCGAGAAATTTCACATAAATACGAGGCACCACGTGCCTTTAATCCCTTATTTACAGTGATTTACCAGTGAACCCAGATTCGCGTAGTCTGACCGATAAGGAAAGCAGAGCGCGTACGAAATATCGATAATAGTTACGATATTACGCTATCTAAATGTTAGCTTTCTTATATCGTGCCTTTAATTTACGAGTGATGCGAGGAATTAGTTGGCGGCGTAATGATTAATGGTTACTCGAAGATAATTATCCCAGCGTGAAATTAATACCGCGTATATACTATCGTATTACTTCGTCAACTTCAATGAATATCCATTATCGCGTGGAGCAAGTAAAAACCTTCGGAATGATAATTTTCCGAAGAAATACATGTTTATCTTATCGCCCGAAGAGGGTGAAGACGTCGAACGCCTTAGGCGGAGATGAGGAGCGCGCATTCTTTTGACGCGTACGACGATTTCTGGCTAATTATGTCACGATGAGACACGATGTCTGAGCTGTAATAAGATTCGACTAGACGAGGGATGGAGCCGTAAGATGGAACAAAGACCGAACGTTGGGGGATGAATCAGTGGCAAAAACAACCCCTTTCGATGCAGGCATGTACATAAGAATGCGACAGAAATGTATGCTACGTGGGGTCCGTTTAATGGGCCTCTAGGATTCGCTACGGGTAGCCACTTGTCAGTAACTTTGTTTTGTTCACGGTTACAATCCCGTCAGACGAATCGGATTTACCCAGCTTCATAGCTCGATGGCTAATAACGTTTCGCGTTGCCTCGCGAGATATGTCATCCACAGACGAAAATTCGGCATCGGGAACTCGCCGTGATTAGACGAAAGGTAATATCGCGAGGAACGAAAGGAATCTTCCGTTTCTCTGGCACGTCTTTGCGGCTATTTTCGTAGACACGTTTCGTAGGTGGAATTTCAGGAGAACGAAGAAAAGTTTCGACGACCATCTGCGATGTCTCTGTCGCAGTTCTGCTTCCATTTGCGGAAGGACCGTTGGGGTATCGAGAGCGAGAGAAGAGAGCTGGAAGGTCGGTTCTTTCGCGTCGACGTTTCAATATTTCTTCGCGACGAATCGTCGCCGAAAAGTGGATGGGGAGGCGTAGTAGGGCGTAACGTGATTACGATAGAGAAATTGCAGCATTATAGGCTGTGATTGAGTTAGGTGGAGGCGGACTATCCTGACTGGTGGTTCACACCACGGCATGCCAATGTTAGATATAAAGTGTCAATCACTGTGCCCAGACGCAGCTAGGGTGGTTACGAATCCTGTGGGGGTACGACCGGCTTCGACTACCCCATGGGGCTCTTTGCGGCGATAACACGTTGCTTATTGAATTCGTCCTGAGGCTTCTCGTCGTGGTGTCGCGTTTCTGGGTCAAGGCTAGGTAAAACAGCCGATACCGGAGGGACTAATTGACCCACGGTCCAAATTCCACTTGTCCTGTCTATTGGGTTACCGAACAAACCGATACAATCGTACAACCGAGCGCTTTTTTCGAGCTACGAATCCCAATTACGCGAAATCTACCCCGAAACGGACTTTACAACTGCTCGATAAATCGATTTCGTCGAGTCTGACAAACGGACTCTAGGAGTCACCGGACCTCCCGAGAGGACCTTTCTAGGGACATTCGTACGAGCTCAGAACTCGGTAATTGCACCGTAGAAAATAACATCATCCTTGATGCGACTATATAAAGATATTGACTCGACTGCCTGCCGGTGACAGCCTCTCTTCGGGGGGTGGTTCCCCCCTCGCCCCGTGGTACACAGTTCGCGTACATCCTGCACGTGCTTCGAGCCTCCGTGCTACGCTTTCTTGCCTGCGTGGATTTTCTTCGTGTACGGTTTACGCGTGTACGTGTTTGCACGAAGACGTAGTCGAGACTCCATGTCACGGCGGAGAGCCGGTGTTCCCGAGCAACATCGTATCAAAGAGCTTGAAAATCGGGGGATGGTGACCCGAACGGACCGCCCTCGAGACTTTCTCCTCGATTTCGTTCACGAAAAGTCTCATCGGGACACGAGTAACTCGAAGCTGATCGGAATATCGAGCGGTCGCTGCGATACCAACTTCTTTCGCCTTACACTCGCCACCCTGTGTTACCCTCCTCCGTGTTTTTCGCGACTTTCCTACGAGTTCCACTTACCTGGATGCAGCTTCTCCTCGTTGTTCGTCTGTGTGACGGAATAGTTAGCGGGACAGTATCCCGTGGCAACTGTTTGAAGCGGCTCGTTCAGTCTGCTGAATTCCTCGTTCGGCTGGAAAGACAGAGAATTCCGTATTAGAATTGCGTTTCGATCGGAATTCGTTCATTTCGGAACGGTTCTTACAACGCTTGGCTTCGAGGTAAGTTTCCTTCAAAGCCGGCATTCCGAGTTTTAATTTCAACGACGTACGGAATCGATTCCGAGATCGATATTTGAAATATCGTCGGGAGCGAAAAGTCCTTTTCGATTTCTCGTATTCCCATCGGGCGGGGAAAAAAGACGAAGACAGTCGACAGGGAGCCGCGGTGTAAAATCGCAGGAAGAAGGAAGAGGGAACGAGGCGATTTGGAGTAGAAAGGAATAGCGAGGAACGAGATTTTAAGTAAAGTAGTGTAGCTGGTACAATGAGAAAGAAGAAGAGGGAGAGTGGAAGAGAGAGAAGTAGAGAGAGGGAACGTGCGAGAGAGGAGGCAAGGAGGACATCCGGTGAACGATTGGATGGTTTCCTCCTTGCGGAGCAATCTAGTGGTAAAGCCGGTTACCGGTTTTGGAAATTCCAATAACGTCGTGTCGCCGTCTGCTTTTCCTTTATGAAGTTTCACTACGGTCTCTGCCGATCGCTTACACCTTAAAATCGAGAAAAATCGCCGCGGTTTGTCTGCGAGAAAAATGTTTGGCCACGCTCGATCCGCATGGTCTATCTCGTCGAGTCTTCCCGATCAGTTTTTTCAAATATTTTTCCTCTTATACTTTTGGCGGTAAACGTAATCGTTTTATCGCTAAATTAGCCGTCGTTTTTCTTTCATACTTAATTCGACAGGATATTATCATTTATAGAGACGTAATCAACTTCCTTTTCGCCGTGGCTTCACGGGTTAGTCTTACGTTCATTGCCTCGTCTCTTGGATTTTCCTCTGATTGCAATTAATAGTCATTTATAATTAGTCGCCGTGATGGTTCAGCACTCGTAATCCACAAGCTGTGCCCTCTAATATAAATTTTAATTACATTCCCCGATATTACGTTCAATCTTTAATCCCGCCAACCCGATATCAAACGGTATTTAGCGGCACGACAGCGTTAAATAAGGGATAAAGAATGTGGAATGTTTTACGCGCGTCGCATCGATCCCGTTCAATTTGCAAATTTCCAGATATTTTTAATCTCTCCTCGCCGAAACGCGGAACTGTGTTTCTCGAAAACCCCTTCGTCCTAGTCTATCCGATCAGAAGTTAATCGAGTGCATTCACGAAGCAATGACTCGTAAGGAAACGCGCAAACATGGTCGCGTGTCGTTTAACTTTTTCCATAGGACCACCTTTCTACCCCATACCCCTGACCTTTCCCATCGGGAACGCGTTTCCGTGTAAAAGACGCGCTTGTAAGTGGATCGTTTGGGGTACGCGTGTCATGTACGAACAAACGTACTCGTACGTTTGTATCTAGTGAAAACGAGATACCCATGAATCGTGGGGAACGCCCCATCGTTCCTGATGATGCTGCGAGGGGTCGTCACCCCAATTCCCTTCGTACACCACCCTCGTAATTGCGCACTTCGGTTCGGTTTATAATAAAGTCATCGAGCAGACAACACGTTCACAAACAGACTCCCCCTTTTCTATTTGCCGAGATCTCGTTGATCTCGTTCATCGATTCGGGGTAAAAAATCATAAATGTTCTCAAAAGACTCGATATCGATCGCGCTACTGTTAGATCGACGAAGCGAGGGCTGTATCTCGTGGAAAGTCAGATATTTCTCTTCATTAACGGTCGTCCAATTTCGACAAAGAGCCGTCATCCAATTTGATCAATTAGGAGAGGCAAAAGGCGTTGCCACTTTGACGAGAAAACCTCGCCCTTTTTTCTTTCCGTCGCTTTCTCGGACGAGGGTGCGAAGACAATGATGGTTCCGAAGGCCAGAATACGGACAATGCCGCGGATGACAGCGGGACTCACGATTACAATGTGTCACCGACGGAGTCTATCTGCTAATTGACGGAGTCTATCCACTACTCGTCCGATACGCGCTCCACGAATGTTTCTTTCCCCGGAAGAAAACAAGAGGAAGCTGAAAAGCACCCCTAGACTCCGCAACGCGCGTCTCTTGATCGAACTGAGAAAAACCCCGTGCATAACGGAAGGTCCCAGGTAAATTCACATGGCGTGGAACGCACCCCATAGACGAAAGGGGCCTCGGTAATCATGGGAAACTCGAGTGGCAGCATATGCTGCTGGTACAGAGGAGTCAATTAACCGGCGGGCCAGGACCACGGGGCTGGTGTGTGGGAATCGAGTGATTTTTAGAATCAACAAACATAAATCAAGTGTTTCCGCGACCGAGGCGCATCGTCTCTCCCTTGGTTGTTGCAGAGGGTGCCCGGCGACCACCCACGGCTCGCCGGTGTCATAGTCACGGTGGTGGCCCCGTGCACGGCAGTATCCGCACCGGGGAGACCAGGAGGGTTGAATGGTGGCGACAATTACGTGTTTAGGGGGCACAAAAGGGGTGGCACCCGTGGGACGATCCATCGGAGCGTGGTGGCGCGTGCCACGGCAATTCGACACTCGAGGATCATCACGCGACTACCATGCATTATGCGTTCGTCGACTTCGACTACGCTCACTGTCCACGCTTATGGCTCCATTGTATCGCTGACTATAAGGGGGAACCGGAAATGGGACGCTTTCCTTCTATGCGGACTTTTTAACGTCAGCAAGAGTCGAGGAAGAAGTGCACGTCGTAATCATCCCGTTTGTTTAAGGCACTCCGTGAGGATATAATTACGGTCACTAAGGACTGACAGGTAAATTAACAGGTGTGATTGATGCAACGATGGGCTCGGACGATACGGTGTCGTGCAATAACTCGTGACGCTTAAGATACAGCTTCGATAATAGAATGTAATTTCACGCATGGAGAAATCGGTTGATCATCGTCGTTCTTGAAATCGATAAGAAAATTATTACTCCATACTGAAATTATCCCTATAATCGGTATATTCTCTAGAGCAAGTAGCGTCTTCCTGGTAAAGTTAATCGCGCATATTTCTCGACTCTTTGACGGAATGGAATGTTGAATGGAATTACGAACTCGCGAAATAGTAATATTACGTATCGCGTGTCTTACCAGTCTTGCCAAATCTGTCGCAGTGGCAGGTACTTCTTGATCCTGATTCATCCTCGTCACCCTCCCCTTTCCTAATTTTTCTTCGTTTCGCAAACCTTGGTCACCAGATTCCACGCAAACGACACGAGCAGGAATACGGATAAACCGAACAGACCACAAGAACTGTCACGTAATTTCGAAGTCACGTTGCTGCACCGTCAAGATCAAAGATAGGACTGAGACGAGTGATTTGATCTCGGTGAACAGTGAAAAGACAGGGTGTATGCATCGGGGGTTGTGTCTATTGTACGTCTACGCCCACAACGTGGTACAGAAATCAGCCCTGCGCGGGCTACCCTGACTAGGGGTTGCTTCCAACCCCTGCGTGGTAGGCGGGGCCTGGAAATCATTGGTGACCTTCTCTTATCCTACGGAGCTTTGTGCTTCGACAACACCTACGAGAACACCTCTCTTCATTCGGATTTCTCTGTCAATCTTGCCAATCATTTTCCTAACTTCGCGATATCCTACGCGTTCAACGGCATTTCTCACGGGTTATCTCGGTTCGTAAATTCTTTTTTGAGAAGTCAATTCTACTTTGAAATGTACTCATCGATCTTTGAAACGCATCTTAAAAATGTGTATAGAAAGTTTCGATAAGTTCGATAAATTAGGCACGTCGAGGTGTAATGCAGAAAGATAACGATTGTTGAATATTGATTTAATTTGTCCCGAACTTAGGATGCGCAATTGTGTAGGACAGAACTTGCACCCGCCTTATGGGGCAATTTAGGAATCTTCTTAAACATTTTCCCATGGCTGATAATTCGCGTCAAAAAATTTCTGTTAAATTCTTAGGAAATAAATAATTTAGTTTAGATAAATAAGCGTTGTTGTTAAATATAGAAATGCAATTATAAAAGAAAGCAAATGATAATTATATGTTAAATAAAACTCCTGCAATCTTGTCTGTGTTAAGATGAATTTCTACATTACCGACCAGACTTAACGCGTGCAGGAAAAGTAGAGAAATAGAATTGACTTGAAAAATTAATTTGCTGTTTTACGAAAATTTCGTACCACGGGAGCTAAAGTATCGATTTCGTAGTACGTTCCATGATTTAGAAGAGCAAAAATCAAGAATAATATTCAATCACGAACGAAATACTCTACAGACTTATTCCCTACCAAGAACTCCATTACCATTTATGAGATTTTCAATGTTACCGACCCTACCTATCCATTATAGTATAAACGAATGGATTATCGTTGGAACATCAGTGTGACTGAAAACAAGACACAAATTATGTCGAAATATTTTTCCTTCGATTTCATTCCATACATACTACAGATACGTGGTCCATCACTCGACTAAATGGGATACAAATTGAGAGAACATTTCTTAGGGCAGATGAATTTCAGAGAAATCGATTGTCCGAGCAGATTGTAAGAGCAAAATCCAAAACATTGAAGAATTGTTATGGCTTTCGCACGGATTTACGTAGTTAGTATAAAGGTTTGGGTTACGTTTCCCCTAACGTACCTATATTTCTTAGGGCAGATGAATTTCAGAGAAATCGATTGTCCGAGCAGATGTAAGAGCAAAATCCAAAACATTGAAGAATTGTTGTGGCTTTCGCACGGATTTACGTAGTTAGTATAAAGGTTTGGGTTACGTTTCCCCTAACGTACCTTTATGGGGATTTTCACAATAATGATCTTCACCATGACTTCTTATGGGATGCTGCAGTACATCGCGTCTAACTTTGAATAGAGTACCTATGGTTTCTCTAATTGCTCGATCATGATGTACGATAAAAGGTTCTTCCACTGCAACTGTGGAACTGTAGAACTGTGTTCTTGGCCAGTATCAGCTGTTACAGGTACAAGAGCTGCAAATAGATACTACATAATTCCTAGCTTGGCATCGTTTGGCAAAGATAAATTATTTTGGAAAATCTGTAGATAGAATATAACTTACAAGAAGAACCCTTATCGATCTTTCCTCCCTAATTAAACAGATGAAAATCCATAACGTTAAGATCGCAGCCAATTAGCTCGTATTACTTGCTATATCGTTCATAATTGTATCATAGCGATTACGTATGATATAACTATAGTGATACAATTAGGAATGATATGTCAAATAATACCGATTGCCCAGGTCTCACCACGTGGAGGTGCTGCGAATGGAGACCCACCCTATCCAAGACCCATCCACCCTCCATTTGCGTAAAAATTGACTAATGTTCAAATAAATTTCTCTTGTGATGAACGTTTGCAAAGCGTTCAATTTTTGATCGCTGTACAAATCAAACATCAAAAGAATTT
>NW_016909956.1:0-982 GCF_001483705.2 Eufriesea mexicana
CAGAGTAGATTGCAGAGATCCATCGAATAGCAGTGTACATCGCGAGAGTCATAGCTACCTTAGCTTAACATTACCAAACGTAATACAGCCAAACGTAACGTAAATCAGCTTATCGTGCCTAGGGCACTGTTGCTGACCTCCCCAGGGCAATGCAGAACATACTAGAGCAAGGGAGAGCGCCGAGATCAGCCGCAATGAGGTGCAAAGCACAAAAGTCAGACATAACGTAACGTAACCTGGCATAGCCTGACCTCGCCAAGCGAATCCTAATTTTACCTAACGTGCCGAGACCACAATTGCTGGCTTCCACATCGCCAAGCAGTGCATATTAGAGAAAAGTAAGGCGCAGAAGTCCACCGGATTGCGGTGTACAGCGCAGAAGCGAAGCCACACTGTCCTAACCTAGCCAAACGTAACCTAACCAAACGCAGCCTGTCTCGATCAATCATGCCGAGACCACTTTTGCTGGACTCCCCGGTGCCAAGCGGAGCATATTTGATCAGAGTATGGCTCAAAAATCCACAGGATTGCAGTGTATAGCGCAAAAGCCGAAGCAACCCGTCCCTCCCCTATCAAAACGTAACATAAGTAAAAGTAACGTAGCACAAACTAACGTGCCACGACCGCCATTGCTGGCCTCTCAATATCTAAGCAGGGTAAAGCAGAGCAACGTAGAACGCTGAAATCATTCGAATAGCAGAATATAAGGCAGAAGTCGAAGCTACCCTGTCCAAGCCTTACCAAACCTAACCTAGCCAAACGTGACATAACACAACCCAACGTGCCGTCAGCACAATTCCTGGCGTCCACAGAGACAAGCAGAGTGCAATTGCGCATAGAAGATCGCAGAAGGACATATAATGACATTGTGCAGCACAAATGCCAGAGCAATCCTAATCTAACACAACGTAACCTTCCCAACCGAACGTAACCTAGCTGATACTAACGTGCGGCGACCACATTTTCTGGCCTCCCGAGTGTC
>NW_016909957.1:0-1942 GCF_001483705.2 Eufriesea mexicana
ACATACATGCATATATACATCCGTACATCCATTCATCCGTACATCCATACATTCGTACATCCAGACATACATACAACCAAATGTCCATACATCCATACGTCCATACATCCAGCCACCGATACATCCATACATACGTACATCCATACATCCATACATCCATACATCCAGTCATCCGTATATCCGTCCAACCATACATTCACAAATTCATACATCAATACATCCATAAATCCATCCATCCATACATTCATCCAACCGTACTTCCATCCCTCCACACACCCATCCATCCATTCGTACACCCATCCATACATTCATCGATAAACACAGCCATACATTCAAACATCCGCACCTCCATACATACATCCGTACATACACCCATTCATCCATACTACCATACATCCGTCCATCCATACATACATCCGTCCAAACGTCCATACATGCACACATCCATACATCCGTAAAACCGCCAACCATGCAACCATCCATCCATGAATACATCCATACGTATATCCATACATCCATACATACACCGATATACCCATCCATACATACATACATCCACACATACATACATACAACCATACCCACATACATACATACATCCATAGATATATCCATACAGACATCAATACATACATCCATGCATACACCCATAAATACATCCACACAAAGTTCCAAACATGCATCCATACATCCTTACACTCATGCATCCATACATCTGTACATCAAAACATCCATCCATCCATATATCCTGCCATCCACACATACATCCATCTATCCACACACCAATACATCCATTCATCCATACATCCATACATACGTCCATGCATACACCCATAAATACATCCACACAAAGATCCAAACATGCATCCATACATCCTTACACTCATGCATCCATACATCTGTACATCAAAACATCCATCCATCCATATATCCTGCCATCCACACATACATCCACACATACATCCACACATACATCCATCTATCCACACACCAATACATCCATTCATCCATACATCCATACATATGTACATCCATTCACGCATACTCCCATCCATCCATACATCCACCCACCGGTGCGTCCATCCATCAATACATTCATACATACACCAATACATACATCCGTACTTACACCCATACATACATCCATCCATAGATAAATACATACACCCTCACATACATCCACAAATACGTCCATACATACATCCATACATACATCCATACATACATCCGTACAAACATCCATACATTCATCCATACATAAATCCATACATACATCCATCCATGCATTCATACATGCACACATCCATACATCCATAAATCCGTCCAACCAGACAACCATCCATCAATACATACATCCATCCATACATCCACACATACATCCACACATACATCCATTCACACATCCATACATACATCCATAGATATATCCATACAGACATCCGTACATACATCCATACATCCATCCATTCATGCATCCATACGTACGCCCTTCCATCCATCCATACATCCGTTCTTCCACACATCCTTTCACCCGCTCTTCAGTTCATCCACACATCCATTCATCCGCCCGCACATCCATACAGACATACAACTATCGTTCCATACATACATCCATTCATACATCAACACACCCATACATCCAACGATCCATACATCCATCCATACATACGCCCATCCACCAATCCTTCCATCCACCTATACATCCATACATTCATCCTTAGATACATCCACACATACATCCATACATTCCTCCATAAAATGGACCATATTTACATCCATGCATACATCCGCACATTCATCCATACATACAGCCATACATACATCCACACATACATCCATACATACACACATACATCCTTACACTCATGCATACATACACATGTACATCAATACATCCATCCATCCATATATCCTGCCATCCACCCATACATCCACCCATACA
>NW_016909957.1:2299-3989 GCF_001483705.2 Eufriesea mexicana
CCATACATCCGTTCTTCCACACATCCTTTCAACCGCTCTTCAGTTCATCCACCCATTCATTCATGCGCCCGCACATCCATACAGGCATAGATCTAGCGTTCCACACATCCATCCATTCATTCATCAAACCATCCACACATCCATCGATCCATACATCCATCCATACATACGTCCATCCACCAATCCATCCAACCAACTATACATGCATACACACATCAAAACATACATCCATACATACAATCATACATGCTTTCATCCATACATTGATATATACATCCTTAGATACATCCACACATACATCCATACATTCCTCCATAAAAACGACCATATTTACATCCATGCATACATCCGTACATTCATCCATACATACAGCCATACATACATCCACACATACATCCATACATACACACATACATCCTTACAATCATGCATACATACACATGTACATCAATCCATCCACCCATCCATATGTCCAGTCATCCACCAATACATCCACCCATACAACCATCCATCCATTCACCCATACACCCATACATCCATTCATCCATACATCCATACATCCGCCCATCCAAACATCCACCGATCCATACACCCATACAACAATCCAACCATCCACCCATCCACCCATCCATCCATCCATACATACATCCATACGTACATCCATACATATATACATACACCCATACACACATCCATACATATATACATACATACTTCCACACATACATACATACACACATCCATACATACATCCATAGATATATCCATACAGACAGCCGTACATACATCCATACATCCATCCATTCATGCATCCATACATACGCTCACATCCATACATTCGTTCTTCCACGCATCCTTTCACCCGCTCTTCAGTTCATCCACACATCCATTCATCCGCCCGCACATCCATACAGACATATATCTATCGTTCCATACATCCATCCATTCATACATCAACCCATCCATACATCCAACGATCCATACATCCATCCATACATACGCCCATCCACCATCCATACAACCACCTATACATACATACATTCATCAAAACATACATCCATACATACAATCATACATCCATCCATCCATCCATCCATACATACATCAATACATGCATCCATACAGACACAAATACATTCGTCCATACATACGTCCATACACACATCCTTCCATACAACCATACATAGATCCATAGATATATCCATACATATAACCGTACATACATCCATACATCCTTACACACATCCAACTATCCATCCATTCATCCATACATCCATACATACATCAATACATTCATACTTCCATCCACACATCCAGACATATAACTCCACCCATACATCCCTCCATCCATACACCCTTACATCCACACAACCAAACATCCACACTCATACACATTAATACATCCATACATCCGTAGATCCGTCCATCGATACCTCAATCCATTCATACACCCATCCATCCATACAAACATTCATCCATTCATACATCCATCCATACATCCACATTGCCACACATCCATCCATCCATACATACACCCATCCATACATCCATCGAAACATACATCCATCCATCCATACTAGCACCCATCCGTACATCCATTGATCTATACATCTATCCACCCATTCAGCCACTCATCCATCCATACACACATCCACACATCCATAAATCCATCCATCCATACATCCATCCA
>NW_016909958.1:0-329 GCF_001483705.2 Eufriesea mexicana
GAAAATGTCAATAAAACTGAATTTTCCAGGCAGATTCTATAGCATTGCAATGGCTATAGCGCGAGAATAGAATCTGTCCCCCTTATTTATGCAAGAAAGTTAGTTCACCACTATATTAGTTGAAAACGTCAAAAAAATTGAATTTTCCATTCTGATCTTGTAGCAATGCAATGTCTACATCACGTCAATGGATTCTTTCCTCCTTATTTATGCAAGACAGTCAGCTCACCATGATATAAGTCGAAAATGACAATATAATTGAATTATCCAGCCAGATTCTAAACCACTGCAATGGCTATAGTACGCCAATAAAAACCTTCCTCCCTACG
>NW_016909959.1:0-320 GCF_001483705.2 Eufriesea mexicana
CTTCTGTACCCTAATACATCCTGCATGGCTCTGGGGAGGCTGGTAATAGTGGTATCGTCACTTCAGTCTTAATTATTGTACGTATGGTTAGGTTAGGTTGCGTATTGTTAGGTTAGGATACCTTTGACCCTCGTGCCACATATTGCAGCTTGGTGGCTCTCTGTGCTCTACTGTGCTCTAGTATATTCTGCTTGGCTATGTGGTGGCCAGCAGTAGTGCACTCAGCGTGTTCGGCTGATTTATGTTCCGTTTGGTTTTGTTACGTTTGATGCGGTTCGGATAGGATAGCCCTGACTTTTGTGGTATATACCGCTATTCGG
>NW_016909959.1:395-25894 GCF_001483705.2 Eufriesea mexicana
GGCACATTAGGTCGTGTTAGGATACGTTCGGTCGGGTTAGGTTACGTTGGGTTACGTTGGGATAGCATTGGCTTTCGTTGGTATAATCTGTTGTTCGGTGGATTTCTGCGCTCCACTGTGCTCTTGTATGTACTGCCTGGCTATTGGGAGGGCAGCAATATAGGTTACGTTACGTTAAGCTAAGTTAGTATACGTTTGGTTACGGTAAGTTTGGTTTGGTTAGGATAGGACAGCATTGACTTTTGCGCTGTACACTGCTACTCGGTGGATTCCTCGCCCACCTGAGCTCTGTTATATTCTGATTTGGTCTGTGGAGGTCAGCAATTCTGACCAAGGCACGCTAGGTTGAGTTCGGATTCGTTCGGTTATGCTATGCTTGGATATGTTAGGCTATGATAGCTATGTCTTTTGCATTGTACACTGCTCTTCGATGAAGTTCTGCGCCCTCCAGTGCTCTAGGAAATTCTGCCTGTCTCCGTGGTGGCAAGCAGTCGTGGTCTATGCTCGTTAGGTTGAATTAGGCTACGTTCGTTTATGTTACGTTCCGAAATGTTAGGATAGTATAGCTTCGACTATTCTGCAATGCACTGCGAATCTATGCATATCTGCGCTCTACTCTCCTCTAATGTGTCCTGTGTGGACACGGGGATGACAGCGATAGCTGTCTAGGCATGTTAGGATGTGTTAGCTTACCTTTCGATACGTTACGTTTGGTCAGGTTAAGGAAGGGTAGCTTTAACATTAGTGCTGTACACAGCAATACGGCGGATATCTGCGTGCTCTAATATGCTCTCCTTAGCTCTGGGGAGGTCAGCAATTGTGGTCTCGGCACGCTCTGCTATGCCAGGTTACGTTTGTTTCTACTACGCTTGGATAATTTACGATAGGATAGAGCTGTCTCTTGTGCCATGCACTGCTCCTCGGTGGGTCCCTGCGCTCTACGTTGCTTTACTGTACTCTGCTCGGCTCTCGGGCGGCCAGTAATAGTGGCCCTGACACGATAGGTTGAGTTATGCTGCGTTTGGCTATGTTACGTTTGGTTTGGTTAGGACAGGGTACCTTGGACTTATGTGCTATACGCTGCCCTTCGGTAGATTCCTGCGCTCTACATTTCTCTACTATACTCTGCTTGACTCTCTGGGGGCCAGCAATAGTGGTCGAGGCACGTTACTTTCAGTTTTGTTATGTTTTGTTATGCTTGGATTTGTTAGGCTAGGAAACTGTGGCTTTATCTTTTGCACTGCACACTGCTATTCGGTGTACTTCTGTGCTGTACTGTGCTCTAATATGTTCTGCTCTGCTATGGGAGCTCAGTAATGCTGGTGTAGTGACGTTAGGCTGTGTTTGGGTACGATAGGTTATTCCACATTTGCTTTGGTTAGGCTATTTTAGCTTTAACTTTTGTGCTATGCACTGCTATTCGGTGGACGTATGTGCTCTACTGCGCCCCTGTATATTCTGCCTGGCTCTGGGAGGCCAGCAGTACTCATTTCGGCACGTTAGCTTATGTTAGGGTGCGTTTGGCTACGTTACACTTGGTCAGGTTTGGATAGGGTAGCTTTGGCTTTTGTGCCATAAACTACTATTCGGTGGATTTCTATGCTCTACTGTGCTCTAATATTCGATGCTTCGCGCTGGGACGTTCAGCAATAGCGGTCTCGGCGGATTAGACTGTGTTAGGCTGCATTTGGTTGGGCTTCGTTTGGATTGGTCAGGACATGATGGCTATGTCCTTCGCTCTGTTCACTCCTATTCGGTGGACTTCTGCGCTCTACCCTGATCTAATGTTCCCTGCTAAGCTCTGGGATTTCCAAAAATAGTGGTGGCGGAGCGTCTGTGTATGTTATGATACGCTTTGTTAGGCCACTCTTGTTTGTGTTAGCTTAGGATATCTCCGAATTCCGTGCTAAAACTGCCATTCTGTGTACCTCTGAGGTATACCATCCCCCAATATGCCCTGCTTGGAGGTAGGAAGTCCAGCCACATTTGGATACGCAAAATAGGTTGGAACTGGCTACGCTTGGTTATGGTAGGATATCTTCTACTTTTCAGTTTTACACCTCAATGCGCCGGATTTCTGTTCTCTAATGCGCTCTAGTATATACTGCTTGGCTCTGGGGATCACAGTAACAGTGGTCTAGGCACGTTATGTTGGGTTCGGCTACGTTTGGTTATTTTACGTTTGTTTACGGCAGGATAGGGTATCTTTGAAGTTTGCGCTACACACTTCCATTCGGCGTATTCCACCGCTGTTCGTTGCTCTCCCATACCTTACTCGACTGTGGGGAGGCCAGCAACGGCAGTAGTGGCACGGTAGGCTTAGTGTGGTTATGTTCCGTTATGTTAGGTTTGGTTAGGTTTGAACAGGATGGCCTTAACCTTCGTGTTATTCCCTGCTATTCGGTGAATTCCTGCGCTCTACCGTGCTCTAGTATTCCTTGCTGGGCTCTGGGGAAGACAGCAATAGTGGTCTCCGTACGTCAGGTTTATTTATGCTATGTTTGGTTATGTTCGGTTGGTTTGGGATAGGTTTGGGTAGCTTTGACTTTTCTGATATACACTGCGGTTATATGGACATCTGCGATCTACTTTCAACTAATGTCTGCTGCTTGGCTCTGGTGTGGCCAGCAATAGTAGGTCGCGGCTCGTTACGTTCAGTTACGTTACGTTTGGTTACGTTACGATAAGTTAGGCTAGGTGAGCATAGCTTTGACTTCAGTGCCATAGTCTAATGTTAGGTGGATTGCTGCGCCGTAGAGTGCTCTAATGCCTTCAGCTTGGGGCTGAGTGGGCCAGGAATAGTGGCTTCAGCAAGCTACACCTTGTCAGGTAACTTTTCAGGCAATGTACGGTTGGTTAGGTTACGAGAGCATAGTTACGACTTTTGTGCAATAGTCTGCTATTAGGTGGATCTCTACACCATACTGTGCCCTAATACTTTCAGCTTGGCTCTGTGGGTGCCAGCAATAGTGGCCTCTGCACGTAACGATGTGTCATGTTACGTTCGGTTAGGATGTGTCAGGCTAAGTTTGGTCAGGATAGCTTTAACTTATGTGGTGCACACTCCTATTCGGTAGACTTTTGCGCTCCACAGAGCTCTAGTATTTCCTGCTTGGACCTCGAGAGGGCAACAATAGCGGTTTCGGCACGATAAGTTGAAACAGGCTATGTTTGGTTATGCTCTGTTGGGTTGTGTTTGGCTTGGACAGCTATGACTTTTCTGCTATACACAGCGATTATATGCATTTCCGCTTTCCACTCTCCACTTATGCGTTCTGCTTGGCTCTGTGGAGGCCAGCAATAGTGGTCCTGGCACGCTTTGTTCAGTCAAGTTACGCCGGGTTAGGTAGGGTTAGGCTGCGTTTGATTAAGTTAGCTTTAACTTCTGCGCTGTACACTGCTGTTCGGTGAGCTTCAGCGCTCTACTGTACCCTAGTATGTCATGCTTGGCTCTACGGATGGCAGAAAAAGCGGTCTCGGCACGTAAGCTTGTGTTCTGCTATGTTTGCATATATTCTGTTCGTTTGGATTAGGTTCGGGTAGCTCTGACAGTTCTGATATACACTGCGACCCTAAGATTCCTACGTTGCACTTTCCACTAATGTGTTCTGCTTGGCTCTGTGGAGGCCAGCAGTAGTGGTCGCGGTGCGTCAGGTTGAGTCAGGTCACGTCTGTATATGTCACGAGTGGTTACGTTGGGAGGGCTTTGCTTCGTCTTCATTTCCATAGCCTGCTATTAGGTTGACTAAGGCGCCGTAGAGAGCTCTAATGCTTTCAGGTCGGCTCTGCGAAGGACAGCAATGGTTGTGTCGGTACGTTACGATGTGTCAGGTTACGTTCGGTCATGTAGGGTTAGGGTAAGTTTGGCTAGAATAGCTTTAACTTTTGTACTGTATGCTACTCTTCGGCGCATATCTGCGCTCTACTGTGCTCTAGTATGTACTGCTTGGCACTGGGAGGGCAGCAACAGAGGTATCGGCACACCAGGTTGAGTTATGTTATGTTTTGTTATTATCTGCTCATTGGGCTTAGTGTTGGATTGCTCTGACCCTTCTGATGTACAGTGCGATTGAACGGATTTCTGCGTTCTACTCTCTACTAACATGCTCTGCTTAGCTCTGAGGAGGCCAGAAATAGTGGTCGCTGCACGTCAGGTTGAGGTTGATTACGTTTGTGTATGTCACGATTGGTTAGGCTAGGAAAGGACAGCTTAGACCTTTGTTACATACACTGCTATTCGGTGGATTTCTGCGCTTCACTGTGACCTGACGTGTTCAGCTTGGCCCTGGAAGAGACAGCAATAGTGGTCTTGGCTCTGTATTATCAGCTATACAACGTCTGTTTGGATTAGGTTAGGTCAGATAAGGTTGGGGCATCTCCGACTTTTGCGCTTTACGCTTCAATGTGGCGGAGTTCTGCGCTCTACTATGCCCTATTTCATTCTGCTCGACTGTGGGGTGGTCAGCAATGGTGCTCTTGTCACGCTAAGCTTAGTTATGCTACGTATGGCTAGGCTACGTTCCTTTGTGTTAGGTCAGGATAAATGAGACTTTAGTGGCATTCACTGTTATCCTCTGGACTCCTGCGCTCTGCTGTGCTCTACTGTGTTATGATTGACCCTGGGTCGTCTAGCAATAGTGGTCGCGGCTCGTTACGATGAATTAGGCTTCGTTGGGTTAGGTTACAATTGCTTGTGTTAAGTTCGGATAGCTTTGTCCTTTCTGCTGTACAATGCGATTGTGTGTATTTCTGCACACTAATCTCCTCTAATATGTTCTGCTTGTCTCAGGGGCATCCAGAAATAGTGTTCTCGGCACGTTAGGTTCCATTAGATTACGTTTCGAAGAGTTTGTGTTATGCTACGTTCGGTTTGGTTATGCAAGATAGGGTTAGGTTTGGATAACACTATTTCTCGCTGTATACAGAGCTATTCGGTGGAATTCTGACCTCTACTGTGGTCTACTATACTCTGCTCGAATCTGGGGAGGGCAGAAAAGTTTGGTTACATTACGATTTGTTATGTTAGGTGGGTCTAGCTACGACATTTGCGCTGTACATTGGTATTCGGAGAACTTCTGCATTCTACTGTGCTCTAATATGCTCAGCTTGCCTCTGGGAGGGACAGCGATAGCGGTATCTGCAGGTTATTCTCGCTGTATACAGAGCTATTCGGTGGAATTCTGACCTCTACTGTGGTCTACTATACTCTGCTCGAATCTGGGGAGGGCAGAAATAGTGGTCGCGGCACAGTAGGCTGAGTTATGTTACGTTCGGTTAGTTTAAGTTTGGTTGCGTTTGGCAAAGATGGCGTTGACGTTTGTCATACAATGCTATTCGGTTTATTTCTGCGGCCCACTGTAAACTAATATGCTCTGCTTGTCTGGGGCGAGGCCAGCAATACCGGTCTCGGCTCGTATGGTATAGATATTCTACGTTTGATTAGGATAGATTATGCGTTGCGATAGGCTACATTCGGTTAGGTTAGGTTATTTCAGGTTAGGCTAGGATATCTTTGACTTTACATCCTTACACAGAGAAGTGGCGGATTTCTGGGCTCCCCTGTGCTCTCGTGTATTCGGATAGCCTCTGTGTAAGCCAGAAATAGTGGCCTAGGCACGTTAGGAACAATTATACAACGGTGGGTTGGGTGAGGTTACGTTATGCTAGGTTGAGGTATCCCTGACTTTTGTGATTCACGCAGCAATGCGGCGGTTTTCTGCGCTCTACTGTCCTCTAGTGTATTCTGCTCAACTCTGGGGAGGTCAGCAATAGTGTCCTCGGCACTTCGGGTTGAGTTAAGTTACATTCGGTTGTGTTACGTTTGGTTAGGTTAAGAAAGCATACATGTGACTTTTGTGCTATACACTGCTCTGCGATGAATTTCTGCGTTCCACTGTGCTATAATATTCTCTGCTTGACTCTGGGATGCCGGCAACAGTGGTCTCTGCATGTTACGTTGGATTAGATTACGTTTGGTTACGTTGGGTTATTCTGGGATAGGTTAGGATAGCTTCGTTTCTTCTGCTATACATTGCCATCCTTTGCACTTCCACGCTCTACTCTCCTTTAATATGGTCCGCTTGCTGATGGGGAGGCCAGCAACAGTGGACTCGTCTCGTTATGCTTAGTTAGGCTACGTTTGGGTGGGTTAGTGTTAGTCAGGTTAGGTTTGGTCTTCTATACTTTTGTGCTTTACACTGCAACGCCTCGGATTTCTGTGATCTACTGTGTGCTAGTATGCTCTGCTTGTCTCTGGGGAGGCAAGCAATAGCCGTCGCAGCACGTTGCGTTGTGTTTCATCACGTTTACTTCAGTTAGGGTAGGTTCGGTTTGGCCAGGGTGTCACGGTCTTCTGCGCCGCATACTGCAATGCGTTCCATTTCTACGCTCTCCTGTGGTTTAATATGATCTGCGTGGCTCTGTGGACGACAACAGTAGTGTTCTCGCCACGTTAGATTAGGACATGATATGTTTCCTTATATTAAGTTTTGATAGGTTACGTTCTGGTAGAGATGACTTGTGTGCTATACACTCATAGTCAGCGGATTTGTACCATCTACATAGCTCTACTATACTCGTCTCGACGCAGGGGAGGCAGGTAATGATGACCTCCGCATGTAAGGTTGGTTTATGCTACGTTTGGTTCGGTAATGTTAGTCTGGGATAGGTTTGGATTTCCTTGTCTTTCGTGTTATGTACTGTTATTCGATGGGGTCCGCGCTCTACTGTGCTCTACTATACTCTGCTCGAATCTGGGTAGGGCAGCAGTAGTGGTCGGGGCAGGTAACCTTGAGTTAGGTTTCGTTTGGTTAGGTTTGGTTAGGTTGCGTTTGGATACGATGGCTTTGACTATTACATTATACACTTCTAGTCGTTGCACCTTTGCGCTGTAATGCGAACCAATATGTCCTGCTTGGCTCTGGGGAGGCCAGCAATAGAGGTCTTGGCTAATTAGGTTTAGATATTCTACGTTTGATTAAGTTAGGTTCGGACAGGTAAGGTCGGGATATCTCTGAATGTTGTCCAGCACACTTCCATTTAGTGGCTTTCTGCTCTCTAGTGTGCTCCAGTATATTCTGCTTGGCACTGGGGGGCCAGCAATAGTGGCCGCGGCACGATGGTTTAAGATATGTTGCGTTTGGTTATATTATATTTGGATAGGTTAGGAGAGGATAGCCTTCACTTTTGCCCTGTACACAGATAGTCGGTGGATTTCTTGGCCCTACGTTGCTATACTATACCCTGCTCGACCTTGGGGAGCCCAGAAATGGTGGTCACAGGCCGTTATGTTTAGTGGACCACGTTTGGCCTTGTTAGGTATGGATAAATAAGGCTTTCGTGGTACACACTGATATTCGGCGGGCTTCTACGCCCTAGTGTGCTCTACTATATTCTGCTTGGCCGTGGGGAGTCCAGCAACAGTGGTCGCGTCAAGTAAGTTTGTGTTAAGATACGTTCGGTTTCGCTACGATTGGATACGTTAGGTGGTTCTAGTTATGGCTTTTGCGCTATACACTGCTTTCCGGCAGATTTCTGCACTCTGCTGTGCTCTCATATGTTCAGCTTGGCCTTGGTTCGTCCAGCAGTAGCAGTCGCGCCTTGTTATGTTAAGTTAGGCTTCGTTCGGTTGGGTTATATTTGTTTGCGTTAGATTTGTGTAGCAGTGGCTTTCCTGCTATACACAGCGATTCTATGGACTTCTGCCCTCTGCACTTCTCTAATATGTTCTGCTTGGCTCTGGAAAAGAACGCAATATTGGTCTCGGTAACTTTTGCTTAGTTGGGCTACGTTTGGATCGTTTATGTTAGGACAGGTTGGGATAGGTTATCTTTACTTTTGTGCCTTACACTGCAACGCCTCGGATTTCTGTGATCTACTGTGCTCTAGTATATCATGCTTGGCTCTGTGGACGTCAGCAATAGTGGTGTAGAGCGGTTAGGTGGAGTTATGTTACGTTTGGTTACGTCACGTTTGGCTAGGTTAGGAGGGTCTAGCACTGACTTTTGCGCTATACACTGCTATACGGCGGATTTCTGCACACTACTAGGCGCTAATATCATCTGCTTATCACTGGGATGGCCAAAAAATTGTGATTCGGCTCATCAAGCTTGGTTAGTCTGCGGTTGGTTAGGTTAGGTCATGTCGCGATAGGCTGTAATATGTTTGACTTCTGTGCTATGCGCTGCTATTCGGTGGCTTCCGGCCCCCTACTGTGCTCTAGTATATTCAGCTCGGCTCAGGGGATTCCAGCTCTAGTGGTCTCGGCACGCTGGGTTAGGTCACGATACATTTGATTGTATTACGTTTGGCCTTGTTAGGAGAGGGTAGGTTTGACTTTTGTGCTACACACTGATAACCCGTTGATATCTACCATCCACATAGCTCTACTCTTCTCTGCGCGTCTCTGGGGTGGCCAGCAATAGTGGCCGTGGCACAAAAGATAGAGCTATATTACGTTCGGTCAGGTTAGGTTATGCCAGTGCAGGGGAGGATAGCTTTGACTTTTGTGCTCTACGCAGCTATTCGGGACGCGCTATATCTACGCTCTACTGCACTCTGGTATGTTCTGCTTGGCACTGGGGAGGCCAGAGATATGGTTGGTTTGGGTTGGGTTAGGTAAGTATAGCTTTAACTTTTGCGATATACACTGCTATACGGTTGATTTCTGCGCACTACTGTGACCTAATATGCCCTTCTTTGTGCTGGGGAGGCCAGAAATAGTGGCCGCGGCTGGTTAGCACGGGTTAGGTTACGTTTGGATAGGTAAGGCTTGTTTGGGTTTGCATAGGATATCTTTGACTTCTCTGCCTTACACTGCGTTGCGGTGGATATCTGCGCTCTACTGTGTTCTGGTGTATTCTGATTGGTTCTGCGGAGGTCAGCAATAGTCGTCTAGGCACCTTAGGTTGTGTTACGTTAAGTTTGGTTATGTTAACTTTGGTTAGGTTCGGCTACGGTACTCTGGCTTTTGCACCGTAAGCTGCTATTGGGTGGATTTCTGCTCACAACTGTGATCCAATATGCTCTGCATTGCTCTGGCGATGCCAGAAATAGTGGCCGCGGCGCGTTACGTTGTGCCAGGTTACGTTTGGTTAGAATCGGATTGTTTGGGTTGGGTTAGGGAATCTTTGACTTCTATTCTGCACATGTAGTTCGGTGGAGTTCTGCGCGCTACTGTGCTCTAGTACGTTCTTCTTGGCTCTTGGGAGGCAAGTAGTGGAGGCCTGGGCATGTTAGGTTAAGCCAGGTTGCGACCATTTGGTTATGTTTGTTTCGGTCGTGCTTGGATAGCTTTGACTTTCTCGGTGTAGACTGTTATTCGGTGGATTTGTGAGCTCTACTGTGCTCTACAGCACCCTGCTCCTCTCTGGGAAGGCCAGCAGTAGTGGCCGCTTCAAGATAGATTGGGTTAGGTTACGTTAGGGAATGGTACGTCTGGTTACTTTAAGACAGAGTTGGTCTGACCTTTTTGTTATACGCTGCCATTCGCTGGATTCCTGCACTCTAATGTGGTATAGTGTGTTCAGATTGGCTCAGCGAAGGACAGCAATTGTGATATCGGCACGTTATGTTGAGTTAGGCTACGTTTCGTTGGGTTAGGTTAGCTCAGGTTAGGTCAGTATATCTTCGACTCTTGTGCATTACATAGCAATGCGGGGGAATCCCGCGATCTACTGTACTGTGGTATATTCTAGTTGCCTCTGTCGAGGTCAGCAATAATGGTCCACGCACGATAGGTTGAGTTAGGTTACGTTTGATTGCGTTATGCTTGGTTAGGTTAGTACAGGAAAACTTTAAATTCTGTGCTATAAGCTGATATTCGGTGGATTCTTGCGCACTACTGTGATCTAATATGCCCCGCCTTGATTCTGGGAGGCCAGAAATAGTGGCCGCGGTGCGTTAGGCTGCGTTAGGTTACGTTTGGTTATGTTAGGCCTGTTTCTGTTTTGTTTGAATAGGTTTGACTTTCCTGGTGTAGACTGCTGTTCGGTGGATTTCTGCGCTCCGGTGTCCTCTAATATGCTCTGATTGGCTCAGGGAGGGTCAGCAATGGTGGTGTCGGCACGTTAGGTTATGTTGGGTTACGTTTGGCTAGGCTACGGTTGGCTAGGTTAGGAGGAGATGGCTTTGACTGTTGTGCTATACACTGCTATTCGACGGATTCCTGCGATCCACTATGACCTGATATGTTCAGCTTGGCTCTGGCAATGACCGCAATAATGGTGTGAGCACCATATGCTGAGGTAGGCCACGTTTTGGTTGTTTTGGTGAGGCCAGATTAGGCTAGAGTATCTTTCCTTTTGTGCTTTACACTGCAACGCCGCGGATTACTGCGATCCACTGTGCTCTATTATAATCTGCTTTGCTCTGGGGCGGTCTGCATTAGTGGTGTAGGGCGGTTAGGTGGAGTTAGTTTACGTCGGGTTATTCTATGTTTGGTTTGGTTATGCCTGGGCAGCTTCGACTTCTCTGATGCACACTGCAGTTCTACGGATTTCAGCGCCATACTCTTCTCTAATATGCTCTGCTTGACTTTGTGGGAGCCAACAATACTGGTCGCTGCACGTAAGGTTGAGTTAGATAGCGTATGTTTATGTTCGTTTACGTTGGGTTAGGTTAGGGTAACTTGGACTTTTGTGCCCGACACTGATGTACAATGAACATCTATGCTCTGCTGTGCTCTGTCATATTCCGCTTGTCTTTGGGTAAGCCGGCAATATAGTTCGCGGCAGGTTAGATTGAGTAATGTTACGTTTTGTTTTGTTAGGTTAGGTTAGGTTTGGACAGGATACATTTGTCTCTTGTTCTATGCACTGCAATTCGGTCGGTCTCTACGTTCCACTGCGCTCTAGCATATTTTGTTTGTCTCTGCGGAGGCCAGCAATAGTGGCTTCGGCAAGTTAGACTGGGATATGATAGTACGATAGGTTATGCTACATTTGGTTAAGGTAAGAATGGATAGATTCGGCTCTTGTGCTATACACTGCTATGCGATGGACTTCTCCGCTCTACTGTGTTATAATATGCTCTGCTTGACTCTGGGACGCCAGCAATAGTGGTCTCGGCTCGTTGGGCTGTGTTAGGTTATATTTGGTTAGGTTAGGATGGTCTGAGTTAGGTTGGGATAGCTTCGACTTTTCTGTTTTACATTGCCATTCCTTGGTCGTCTGCGCTCCACTCTCCTTTAGCATGTTCTGCTTGACGATGGGGAGGCAGCTGTAGTGGACTCGGCACATGAGGTTTAGTTATGTTACGTTTGGTCTTACTACGTTTGTATAGGTTAGGACAGAGTGGCGTAGATATTTGTGATGTACACTGCTATTCGCTGGATTTCTACACTCTTCATTGCTCTACTATACTCTAAATCTTTGGAGGCCAGCAATAGTGGTCGCTGCACGTTATGTTAAGTTAGTATGTGTTTGGATATGCCACAATTCGCTTAGCTCGGAGAGGACAGCTTTGACTTTTGTGCTATATACTGCTATTCGGTGGATTTGTGCGATACACTGTGATCTGATATGCCCAGCTTGTCTCTGGGAAGGATGGCAATACCGGTCTCGGCGTGTCATATCGTGTTATGCTACGTTTGGCTTTGTTAGGCTAGGTCAGGTTAAGTTAGGATATCTAAGACTCTGTGCTTTACACTGCAACGCAAATGATTTCTGCAGTCCGCTGTGCTCTAGTATATTCTGCTTGATTCTGGGAATGTCAGCATTAGTGGTCGCGGCACGTTACTTTGTGTCACGTTACGTTTCGTTAGGTTAGGTTATGTCGAGTTTGGTCAGGTTATCCTTGACTTACGTGCTACACACTGCTCTTCGGAGGATTTCTACGCTCTAAGTTGCTCTACTGTACTCTGTTCGACACTGGGGTGGCCAGTAATGGTGCTCTTGTCACGTTACGTTTAGTTAGGCTACGTATGGCTAGGCTACGTTCCTTAGTTCCATTGTGTTAGGTCAGGATAGATGAGACTTTCGTGGCATACACTATTATCATCTGGACTCCTGCGCTCTGCTGTGCTCTACTGTATTATGATTGGCCCTGTGTCGTCCAGCAATAGTGGTCGCGGCACGTTATGATGAATTAGGCTTCGTTGGGTTAGGTTACAATTGCTTGTGTTAAGTTCGGATAGCTTTGTCCTTTCTGCTGTACAATGCGATTGTGTGAATTTCTGCACTCTAATCTCCTCTAGTATGTTCTGTTTGGCTCAAGGGGGCCCAGCAATAGTGGTCTCGGTACGTTAGGTTTAGTTAGATTACGTTTCGTTAGGGTTTGCTTGTTTGGGTTAGGTTTGGGAAGCTTTGTCTTCCTTGACATAGACTGTCATTCGGTGGATATCTGCGCTCTACTTCGCTCGTCTACACTCAGCTCTACTATGAGGTGGCCAGCAGTAGTGTTCGTTGCACGCTAGGTTGAGTTATGTTACGCTTGGTTACATTACGATTGGTTATGTTAGGAGGGTCTAGCTACGACAATTGCGCTGTACATTGGTATTCGGAGAACTACTGCATCCTACTGTGCTCTAATATGCTCAGCTTGCCTCTGGGAGGGACAGCGATAGCGGTATCTGCAGGTTGCGTTGCGATAGGCTACATTCGGTTAGGTTAGGTTATTTCAGGTTAGGCTAGGATATCTTTGACTTTACATCCTTACACAGAGAAGTGGCGGATTTCTGGGCTCCCCTGTGCTCTCGTGTATTCGGATAGCCTCTATGTAAGCCAGAAATAGTGGCCTAGGCACGTTAGGAACAATTATACAACGGTGGGTTGGGTGAGGTTACGTTATGCTAGGTTGAGGTATCCCTGACTTTTGTGATTCACGCAGCAATGCGGCGGTTTTCTGCGCTCTACTGTCCTCTAGTGTATTCTGCTCGACTCTGGGGAGGTCAGCAATAGTGTCCTCGGCACTTCGGGTTGAGTTAAGTTACATTCGGTTGTGTTACGTTTGGTTAGGTTAAGAAAGCATACATGTGACTTTTGTGCTATACACTGCTCTGCGATGAATTTCTGCGTTCCACTGTGCTATAATATTCTCTGCTTGACTCTGAGATGCCGGCAACAGTGGTCTCTGCATGTTACGTTGGATTAGATTACGTTTGGTTACGTTGGGTTATTCTGGGATAGGTTAGGATAGCTTCGTTTCTTCTGCTATACATTGCCATCCTTTGCACTTCCACGCTCTACTCTCCTTTAATATGGTCCGCTTGCTGATGGGGAGGCCAGCAACAGTGGACTCGTCTCGTTATGAATAATATTCTCTGCTTGGCTCTGGGATGCCGGCAATAGTGGTCTCTGCATGTCAGGTTATGTTAGATTACGTTTGGTTATGTTGGGTTATTCTGGGATAGGTTAGGGTAGTTTCGTTTCTTGTGCTATACATTGCCATTCTTTGCTCTTCCGCGCTCTACTCACCTTTAGTATATTCCGCTTGGTGATGGGGAGGCCAGAAACAGTAGACTGGTCTCGTTATGTTTAATAAGTCTACGCTTGGTTGGGCTTGGTTGAGTCGGGTGTGGTTATGGTACCTTTGACATTTGTGCTATTCTCTGCCGTTTGGTGGCATCATGCGATCGACTGTGCTCTAGTGCATTCTGCCTGGCTCTAGGGACACCAGCAATAGTGGCCTTCGCACGCTAGTTTAAGTTAGGTTACGTTTGGTTTCATTAAGTTTGGATAGGGTAGAACAGGTAAGCGTCGACCTTTGTGATGTACCCTGCTATTCGACGGATCTCTACGTTATAGATTGCTCTACTGTACTCTGCTCGACTCTGGGGATGTCAGCAATAGTGCTCGTGGCACGTTATGTTGCGTTAGTTTGCGTTTGGGTATGTTACAATTTGTTAGGCACGGAGGGGCAGCTTTGACTTTTGTGCAATAAACTGCTATTCGGTGGATTTCTGCGCTATAATGTGATCTGACATGACCTGCTTGGCTCTGAGAAGGACAGCAATGCTGTTCTCGGCGCCTTGGTTTCAGTTAGGCTACGTTCGGATATGTTACGTTGAGTTTGGATGGGAGAGGGCAGTTTTGACTTTTGTGCCATACACTGCTATTCGTTGCATTTCTGAGACATGCTGTTCTCTAACGTGCTATGCTTTGCTCTGGGGAGTACAGTAATAGTGGTCTCGGCACGATGGGGTGAGTTAGGTTGCGTTCCACTCGGTTACGCTTGTTTGGCTCATGTCCGGGTAGCCTTGACATTCTTGGTATAGACTGTTATTCGTTGGATACATGCGCTCTACTGCGACCTCATATGTTCAGCATGTCTATGTTGAAGGCAGCAATAGCGGTCTCGGCACGCTACGTTGTATTAGTGTACGTTCGTTTGGGTTAGGTAAGGTCAGTTTGGGGTAGCATTCCTTTGACTTTAGTGCTTTACTCTGCAGCGCCGTGGGTACCTGTACTTTACTGTTATCTGGTCTACTCTACTTGTCTCTGGGGAGGTCAACAGAAGTGTTGTAGGTCGGTTAGGTGGATTTATACAACGTACGGTTGTGTCACGTTTGGTTAGGTTGGGCGAGGACAGCTTTGAGACTTGGGCTGTACACTGCCATTCGCGGGATTTATATGCTCTGCCCTGTTTTGAGGAGGCCAGCAATATTGGGCGCGGCACGTTAGATAGAAATAAGTTTCATTTGGTTATGTTAGGTTACAATAGGTTTGGTCTGTATATCTTTGACTTTTGTGCTGTTCACTGCAATACGGTCGATTCCTGCGCTCTACTGCGATCTAGCGCATTCTGCCTGGCTCTGCGGAGTCCAGCAATAGTGGTCTCGGCATGATAGGTTGAGTTATGTTACGCTTGGTTGGTTTAGGACAGGATGGATCGGACTTTTGTTCTATACGCTGCTATTCGGCGGATTTCTGCGCTCTACTGTGCTCTAATATGTACTGCTTGGCTCTGGGGATGCCATCAAGTGTGGCCGGCGCACGTTACGTTGAGTTAGGTTACGTATGGTTACGTTAAGGTTGGTTCGGTTAGGAGGTGCTGGCTTTGACTTTTGCGCTGTACGCTGCCATATGGTGGCACCCTTGGCTCTACTGCAACCTAGCATACTCTGCTTGGCTCTTGGCATTCCAGCAATCCTTATCTCAGAACGTTACGTTCGGTTGGGATAGGGTTGGTTACATTGCGTTTGGATATTTCAGGATAGAATGGCATTTGACCTTTGCTTCGTGCACGGCTATTCGGCGGATTCCTACTCGCTACATTGCCCTACAATTATCTGCTCAATTCTGTGCATGCCAGCCATAGGCGTCCCGGAATGTTAGGTTGAGTTATGCTACGTTCGGTTATGTTACGTTTGGTAAGGGTAGGATTCTATAGCTTTGACAATTGTGCTGTACACTGCTACCACGGGATTTCTGTTAGCTATTGTGGTAGCTGCACGTCAGTTTGAGATAGGTTACGTTCGGTTATGTTAGGATTGGTAAGTTTAGGATGGGATATCTTCGACTTTTGTGTCATACACTGAAATGCGGTGGAATCCTGCGCTCTACAGTGCCCTAGTATAATCTGATCGTCTCCGGGGAGGACAGTTATAGTGGTAGTGGCTTGTTAGATATTGTTATGCTGCGTTCGATTGTGTTTGGTTAGATTTGGTTTTGTTAGGTTATCTGTGACCTTTGTGCTACACATGGCTATTCGGTGGATACATAACATGCTCTGCTCGACTATGGGGTGGCCAGTAACAGTGGTCTCGGCACGTTAGGTTGAGTTAGGCTACGTATGGGTACGTTATGTTTGTTTGTGTTAGGCTATTATTGCTCCGACTTTCGTAGTATACACTGCTATCGTATTGACTTCTGCGCCCCACTGTGCTCTATTTTATTCTGCTTGGCCCAGGGGCGTCCTGAAATAATGGTTGCGGCTAGATATGGTGCGTTACGCTTCGTTTGGTTAGGTTACATTTGTTAGGGTTAGGTTTGCGTAGCTATGACTTCTCTTCTGTACAATGCAATTCTACGGATTTCTGCCCTCTACTCTCCTCTAATATGTTCTGCTTGCCACTGGGGATGCCAGAAATAGCGGCCGGGTCACGTTACGTAGTGTTAGGTTACGCTGGATGCGTTACGACTTCTTCGGTTAGGAGGGTCTAGCTTTGACTTTTCCGCTGTACGCTGCTATTCGGGAGAATACCTGCACCGTACAGCGCTCTAATATATTCAGCTTGTCTGCGGGTGTGGCAGCAACGGTGCTATCGGTACGTTACGTCGAGTTAGGTTACGTTCGGTTCGGCTAGGTTTCGTCAGGATTAGTTAGGGTATCTTTGACTCTTGTGCTTTACACGGCATTGCGGCTGATCTCTGCCCCATACTTTGCTCTAGTATATTCTGGTAGTCTCTGTGGATATCAGCAATAGTGGCCTAGGCACGTTATTTTGGTTAGGTTACGTTTGGTTATGTTATGTCTCTTTAGGTTAGTATAGGATAGATCTGACTTTTGTGATGTACACTGTTATGCGGTCGGCTTCTGCTCTCTACTGTGCTATAATATGTTGCGCTTTGGCCTATGATGCCAACAACAGTGGTATCGGCACGTTAGATTGAGTCAGGATACGTTCGTTTGTGTTACGTTTGCTTGGGTTAGGTTCGGATAGCACTGACTTTCTTGGCATAGACTACTATTCGGTGGATGTCTGATCTCTCCTGTGCTCTAATACACTATGCTCAACTCTGGGAAGGCCAGAAGTAGTGTTCCGGGCAGGTTTGCTTGATTTAGGGTTCGTCTGGCTATGTTACGTGATGCCTGGGTAGGAGAGAACAGCATTGACTTTTGTACTATATACAGCTATCCTGTGGACTTCTACGATATACTCTACGCTAATATGCTCTCCTTGGCTCTAGGGAGGCATGCAATAGTGATCATGGCACGATAGGTTTTGTGGGGCTACGTCCGGTTATGTTATGCTTGTTTGGTTGGGGTTTGTATAGCTACGACTTTCTTGGTGTACACTGCTATTCGATGGATTTCTGTGATGTACTGTGCTCTACTACACTTTGCTCGACTATGGGGAGCCCAGCAATAGTGGTCTCCGCACGTTAGGTTGAGTAAGGATACGTTTCGTTAGGTTACATTTGCTTGGGCCAGGTTTGGATAGCTTTGACTTTCTTGGCATAGGCTGTTATTCGGTGGATTTCTGCGCTCTACTGTGATCTACTATGCTCTGCTCCACTCTGGGGTGGCCAACGATAGTGGCCGTGCCATGATAGGTTAAGTTATGTTACGTTCGGTTAGCCCAGGTTGGGTTAGGTTTGCTTAAGATGGCTTTGACTTAGATGCTACACACTGCTTTTCGTTGGGTTCCTTTCCCCTACCGTGCTCTAGTGTATTCCGCTTGGCTCTGTGGAGGTCAACTATAGTGGTGTTGGTTGGTTAGGTGGAGCTTAGTTACGCTTGGACGTTCCATGTTTGGTTGGGTTAGGCTGGGATAGCTTCGACATTTGTGCTGCACACATCCATTCAGAGTATTTCCGCGCACTACTCTGATCCAGTATGCCTTTCCTTGCTCTGGGAAGGCCAGAAATAGTGGCCGCGGTTCATCATGTACGGTTAGGTTACGTTTGGTTAGGTTTGGTTTGTTTGCTTTAGGGAAGGTCATTTTCGACTTTTGTGCTGTACACTGCTGTACGGTGGATTTCTGATCTCTACATTGCTCTACTATACACCGCTCGACACTGGGGAGGCGAGCAGTCGTTGTCCTTGCACGTCAGGATGAGTTAGGTTATGTTAGGTTGGGTCAGGTTAGGTTAAGTTTGGTCAAGATAGCTTCGACTTTCCTACTATGCACTTTTTTCGGTGCATTTCAGTGACCTTATGCGCTCTGCTACACTCTGCTTGGCTCAGTAGAGGCCAGGAGCAGTGGCCGCGGCTGGTTAGTTTGAGCTATGCTGCGTTCGGCTAGGTTCGATTAGTTCAGGTTAGGATATAGTATCTTCTACTTTTGTCGTCTATACTGCTATTCGGTGGATTTCCGCTCTCTACATTCCTCTACTGTACTTTGCATGACCTTGGGGAGGCCAGCAATGCAGTTCTCGGTGTGTTAGGTCTAGTTAGGCTACGTTTGCATGTGACAAGTCTGGTTATGTTAGGACAGGATATCTTTGCCTTTCGCGCTATGGACTGTAAATCGGTTTACTTCTGTGATCTACTGTGCTCTACTGCATTCTGCTTGGCTAAGCATAGGCCAGTAAAATTGGTCTAGGCACGTTAGGTGGAGCTATGTTACGTTAGGCTAGGTTAGGATTTGTCAAGCTCGTACAGGATATTATGCTTGGCCCTGGGCTGGCCAGGCACAATGGTCGCGGCACGATACGTTGTTTAGGCTACGTTGGATTGGGTTGTGTTAGGTTATGCTTGGAGAGGTTTGCTCCGACTATCGTGCTATACACTATTATTCTGCGGGTTCCTGCGATTTACCGTCCTCTGCCGTATTCTGCTTGTCTCTGTAGTGGCCAGAAATGGTGGCCTCGGCGCGATAGTCTGAGCTAAGCTTCGTTGGGCTGTGTTACGTTTGGGACTTTAGGACAGGTTAGTTCAGACTTCTGTGCTGTACTCGTCTTTCCGCGGATTAGTGCGCTCTACTCTGCTGTAGTACATTCTGCTTCTCCCTGTGGAGACCAGCTATAGTGGTCTCGTCATGTTAGGTTATGCCAGGCTGCGTTTGGGTATGTCACGATCGGATAGGTTAGGATAGAATACCTTGACTTTTTCGCTTTATTCTGCTTTTCGGTGTATATCTGTGACCTACTGTGCTCTACTGCATTCTGCTTTGCTGTGGGGAGGCCAGGGACTGTGGTCGCGCACGTCATGTTTTGTTATGCAGTGCTTGGTTAGGTTAGACTATGCCAGGTTATGTTAGGTTGTGTAAGGTTTTTGAGCAATTCTCTGCTGTGCGGTGGATTTCTGCGCTCTACTGTGTCCTATTACATTCTGCTTGGCCTTGTGGGGACCAGCAATAGTGGTCTCCGCTTGTTACGTTGAGTCAGGCGCAAGTTTGGATGTGTTACGTTTGGTTATGTTAGGATAGTATACCGTGATTTTTGTGCTATTCAACGCTATGCGGCGGATTTCGGCGCTCTGCTTTGCTCTAGAGTACTGTACTTGGATCTGGGGAGGCCAGCAATAGTGGTATCGGCACTTTGGTTTGAGCTATGCTACGTTTAGACATGTTACGTGTGGTGAGCTTAGGATGGGATACCTTAGACCTTTGTGCTATGCACTGCCCTTCGGCGGATGTCCTAGCTCCAGATTGCTCTAGTATAGACCGCTGGACTCAGAGGAGGCGAGCAATGGTGGTCGAGGCACGAATCGTTGGATTAGGTATGCTTTCCCATGTAAGGTTAGGGTGAGTTTGGTCAGGGTAGCTTCGACATTCGTGTTATACACTGTCATTCGGCGGATTATTGAGATCTACTCTCCTCTACTGCATTCTGCCTGACTGTGGTGATGCCTGGAGCAGTGGTAGTTGGACGTTATGTTGAGCTGTGCTACGTTTGGTTAGATTAGGTTAGGACGGGTTAGGCTGGGTTATCTGTGTCTTCTGTGCTATAAGTTGCAATGCGGTGGATTTCCGCGCTCTGCTGTCCTGTAGTATGTTCTGCTTGGCGCTGGGTAGGACGGAAATAGTGGTCTCGGCACGTTAGGGTGAGCCATGCCACGTCTGGTTATGCTACGTTTAGCGAGGTTAGCACAGGATAGTTTAGACATATCTGTTATACACTGCTATCGTCCGTCTCCTGCGCTCTACTGCGTTCTAATATTCTCTGCTTGGCTCCGGGTAGGCCAGCAATGATTGTCTGGGCGCATCAGGTTTTGTTGGGCTACGTTTGCATATGACGTGTTTGGCTATGTTATGACAGAATATCTTATACTTCCTTGTCATTCACTGACATTCGGTGGATTTCTGCGCCCTACTGCGCTCCAATAAGCTCTGCTTGTCTCTAGGGTGGCCAGTAATGGCGGGAGCGGCACGTTAGGTTGAGTTCTGTTACGTTTAGCTAGGGTAAGTTAAGAAGGCACGGATAGGATTTCTTTGACTTTTGTGCCATACACTGCTATTCGGTGGATTCCTGCGCTATACATTGCGCTTCTAAACTCTGCCCGGCACTGGGGATGCGAGCAGTAGTGGCCGTGGCACGTTATGTCGAGATAAATTATGTTTGGTTATGTTAGGATGGGCCAAGTTTGGTTAGGATAGCCTTGGCTATTGTGCTATACACTTTCATTCAGTGGATTTCTGTCATCTACTCTGCTCTACTGTATTCTGCTTGGCTCTCGGATGCCGGCAGCAGCGGCCTCGGCACGTTATGCTGAGCTATGCTTCGTTTGGTCAGGTTAAGTTTGGTCAGGTTATATTAGGATATCTACGGCTTTCGTGCTATAAACTGCTGTTCTGATTATACCTGCTCTGTACTCTCCTCTACTAAATTACGGTTAGCTCACGTGCTGCCAGCAGCATTAGTCGCTGCACGTTAGTTTCAGTTAGGTTATGTTTGGTTAGGTTAGGAAAGGATATGTTTAGTTAGGGTAGATTTGACTTTCGTACTATTCACAGTTATTCGTTGGATTCATGTGCTCTACTGTGCTCTGCTATATCCTGCCCGTTTCTGCGGAGTCCGTCAGCAGTGGTCGCGGCACGTCACGTTGAATTATGCTACGTTCGGTTAGGCTAGATTAGGTCACGTTGTGTTAGGATATATACGTCTTTTGTGCAGTTCACTGCAATGCGGTCGGCTTCTGCGCTCTACTGTGCCCGAGCGCTATCTGCTTGCCTCTGTGGAGATCAGCAATAGTGGTCTCCTCATGTTAGGTTGAGTTAGGCTACTTTTGGATGTGTTACGTTTCCTAAGTTAGGATAGGCTGCTACCTCTTTTGTGTTACACACCGCTATTCCGTGGATTACTGCACTCTAATGTGCTCTAACGCGCTATACTTGGCGCAGGATGTGCCAGAAATATTGGCCTTGCCACGTTATGTTGGGCTACACTAAGTTTGTATCGGTTAGGTTCGGTCAAGTTAGGTAAGCATATGTTTGTCTTTTGTGCTGTACATACCTATCCGCGGATTTCTGCGCTCCGGTGTGTTCTAATATTTACTGCTAAGGTCTGTGGCGGCCAGCAATATTAGTCTCGGCACGGTAGATTTAGTTAGTTTACGTTCGCATAGGTTAGGTTTGGTTAAGCTCTGCCATGTGAACCCAGATTTTCGTGCTGTACACTGATGTTCGGATGACTTCTGCACTCGACCGTGCTCTACCATATCTTGCTTGGCCCTGGGGAGTTCAGCCACATTCGCGGCACTGTTTGTTGGGTTAAGCTACGTTTGATTACATCATGTTATGCTACCTTCGGTTATTGCGGCTTCGACTTTCGTGCTATACACATTTATAAGACGGGTTCCTGTGATCCACCGTGCGTAAATGTTTTCTGCTTGGCACTATGTGGTCCGACAGCAGTGGTTGCGGCACGCTCTGTTCAGTCGTCCTACGTTTGGTTAGGTTAGGCTAGGGCAGGTTGTGTTATGGTACCCTCAACTTTTGTCCCATTCACTTCAATGCGGAGGATTTCTGCAAGCTACTGTGCTGTAGTATACTCCACTTGCCTCTGTGTATATCAGCAGCAGTTGTTTCGTCATGTTAGGTCTTGTTAGGTTACGTTTGTGTATGTTAGGTTTGGCTAGGTTAGGATAGGCTGCTTTGGCTTTCGTGCTTTACACTGCTGTTCGTTGGATTTCTGTGATCTACTGTGCTCCACTACATTCTGCTTGGCTATGGGGTGTCCGGAAGCAGCGGTCGCTGGACGTAACGTTGAGATATGTTGCGATTTGTTAGTTTAGGTTAGGACAGGTCGTGCCACTATATCTACGGCTTTTGTGCTTTTCACAGCATTTCCGTGGATCCTTGCGCACAACAGTGCGCTTTACATTCCGCTTGTATCCGTGGGGGCAGCAGAAGTGGTCTCGTCATGTCAGGTTGTGCTAGGTTTCGTTTGTAAACGATACGTTTGGCTAGAGTAGGAGACTGTAGTTTGCCTTTTGTGCCGTGCTCTGCTATTCCGCGGATTTCTGCGCTCTAGTGTCTTCTAATATGCTCTGCTTCGAACTGGGGTCGCCAGTAATTGTGGCCTCGGCGCGTTAGGTTTTGCTAGGTTGTGTTTCGTCTGCTTAGGTTTGGAAGGAAGGGCTAGGATATGTATGGCCTTTATGCTCTACATTGCAACGCTGCGGATCCCTGCGCCCTGCTGTACTGTAGTGTATTCTGCTTGGTGCTGAGGATGCCAGCAGTAGTGGTCCCAGCTGGCTGGGTTGAGCTAGGCTGCGTATGGTTATGTTACGATTAGCGATACGTTATGTTGAGCTATGCTTCGTTTGGTAAGGTTAAGTTTGGTCAGGTTGTACTAGGATATCTACGGCTTCCGTGCTATAAACTGCTGTTGTGATTATACCTGCTCTGTACTCTCTTCTACTAAATTACGGTTAGCCTACGTACTGCCAGCAGCATTAGTCGCTGCACGTTAGTTTCAGTTAGGTTATGTTTGGTTAGGTTAGGTTAGGCTATGTTTAGTTAGGATAGATTTGACTTTCGCACTATACACAATTATTCGTTGGATTCGTGTGCTCTACTGTGCTCTGCTATATTCTGCCCGTTTCTGCGGAGTCCGTCAACAGTGGTCGCGGCACGTCACGTTGAATTATGCTACGTTCGGTTAGGCTGGATTAGGTCATGCTGTGTTAGGATACATACGTCTTTTGTGCAGTTTACTGCAATGAGGTGGGCTTCTGCGTTTTACTGAGCCCGAAAACTGTCTGCTTGCGTCTGTGGAGATCAGCAATAGTGGTCTCCTCATGTTAGGTTGTGTTAGGCTGCTTTTGGATGTGATGCGTTTGCCTAAGTTAGGATAGGCTACTACCTCTTTTGTGCTACACACCGCTATTCCGTGGATTCCTGCGCTCTAATGTGCTCTAACGTGCTATGCTTGGCGCCGGATGTGCCAGCAATATTGGCCTCGCCACGTTATGTTGGGCTACACTACGTTCGTTTCGGTTAGATTCGGTCAAGTTAGGTAAGTATATGTTTGTCTTTTGTGCTGTACACACCTACCCGCGGATTTCTGCGCTCCAGTGTGTTCTAATATTTACTGCTAAGGCCTGTGGCGGCCAGCAATATTAGTCTCGGCACGGTAGATTTAGTTAGTTTACGTTCGGATAGGTTAGGCTTGGTTAAGCTCTGTCAGGTGAACCCAGATTTTCGTGCTGTACACTGATGTTCGGAAGACTTCTGCACTCGACCGTGCTCTACCATATCTTGCTTGGCCCTGGGGAGTTCAGCCACAGTCGTGGCACTGTATGTTGGGTTAGGCTACATTTGATTATGTCATGTTATGCTACCTTTGGTTATTGTGGCTTCGACTTTCGTGCTATACACATTTATAAGACGGGTTCCTGTGATCTACCGTGCGTAAATGTTTTCTGCTTGGCACTATGTAGTCCGGCAGCAGTGGTTGCGGCACGCTCTGTTCAGTCGCCCTACATTTGTTTAGGTTAGGCAAGGGCAGGTTATGTTATGGTACCTTCAACTTCTCTCCCATTCACTTCAATGCGGAGGATTTCTGCAAGCTACTGTGCTCTAGTATACTCCACTTGCCTCTATGTATATCAGCAGCAGTCGTTTCGTCATGTTAGGTCCAGTTAGGTTACGTTTGGGTATGTTATGTTTGGCTAGGCTAGGAGAGGCTGCTTTGGCTTTCGTGCTTTACACTGCTGTTAGTTGGATTTCTGTTATCTACTGTGCTCCACTACATTCTGCTTGGCCATGGGGCGTCCGGAAGCAGCGGTCGCTGCACGTTACATTGAGATATGTTGCGATTTGTTAGTTTAGGTTAGGACAGGTCATGCCACTATATCTACGGCTTTTGTGCTTTTGGCAGTATTGCCGTGGATGCTTGCGCACTACAGTGCTCTTTACATTCCGCTTGTATCTGTGGGGGTAGGAGAAGTGGTCTCGTCATGTCAGGTTGTGCTAGGTTTCGTTTGGAAATGATACGTTTGGCTAGGGTAGGAGACTATAGTTAGCCTTTTGTGCCGTGCACTGCTATTCCGCGGATTTCTGCGCTCTTGTGTGTTCTTATACGCTCTGCTTTGCACTGGGGTGGCCAGTAATTGTGGTCTCGGCGCGTTAGGTATGGCTAGGCTCTGTTTCGTCTGATTAGGTTTGGAAGGAAGGGCTAGGATATCTACGGCCTTTGTGCTCTGCATTGCAACGCTGCGGATCCCTGCGCCCTGCTGTGCTGTAGAGTATTCTGCTTGGTGCTGAGGGTGCCAGCAGTAGCGGTCCCAGCTGGCTAGGTTGAGCTAGGCTCCGTATGGTTATGTTACGATTAGCGACGTTAGGATAGGGTAGTTTATATTGTAGAGCTATACTCTGATATCCGCCGATGTCTGCGCTCTACTGTGTTCTAGTATTCTCTTCGTAGCTCCGTTGAGGCCAGCAATAGTGTTGTCGGCACGTTCGGTTGAGCTTCGTCACGTTTTGCTTCGTTAGGTTGTGTCAAGCTCTGTCAGGTTATCTTCGCCTTTCATGGCATACACTGCTATTCTGGGGATACTTACGCTCGTATGCGCTCTACTATATTCCGCTTGGCCCTGCAGATGCCAGCATTAGGGGTCGCTGCACGTTACGTTAAGTTAGGCAGCGTTTGACAAGGTTAGGTTGGGTCAGGTTGTGCCGTTATATCCACAGCCTTTGTGCTAATCACTGTAATGTGATGGATTTCTGCGCTCTACCGTGCTATAGTGAATTCTGCTTATCCCTGCGGAGGCCAGCACTAGCGGTTTTGTCATGTTAGGTTGAGTTAGATTTTGTTTGGATACGTAACGTTTGGCTAGGCTCGGATATGCTACCTTGACTTTTGTGCTATGCACTGCTATTTCGTGGATTTCCGCGCCCTAGTATCCTCTAATATGTTCTGCTCGACACTGGGGAGGCCAGAAATATTGGTCGTGGTTGTTTAGGTTGAGTTATGTTTGGTTTGGTTATTTTGAGATTGGAGAGGCTAGCTTTGTCTTTTGTGCTATACACTACTATACACTGGACTTCTACGCCACAGTTTACCCTAGCATGTTCTGCTTGCCTCTGGAGTGGTCAGAAATAGTGTCCTCGGCACGTTAGGTTGAGCTATGCTACGTTCTGGTATGTTACGTTTAGTGAGGTTAGGAAATGATAGATCAAACATTTGTGCTATACACTGCTATCCGCGGATTTCTGCGCCATACTGTGTTCAAATAATTTCTGTTTGTCTCTTGGGGGCCAGCGACAGTGATCTCGGCACGTTAGTTTGAGTTAGATTACATTTGGTTTGGTTAGGTTAGGAAAGGTACGGCTAGGACATCTGCGACTTTTGAGCTATTCAGTGCGTCGTGTCGGATTTCTGCGCACTTCTGTGCTCTAGTACATCCTGCTTGTCTTCGTGGAGGCCAGCAATCGTGGACTCGTCGTGTTA
>NW_016909959.1:26003-32812 GCF_001483705.2 Eufriesea mexicana
ATCTCCGACTTTTGTGTTTCACACAGCTACTCGGTGGATTTTTGCGCTCTACATGGCTCTACTATGCTATGTTCGACTCTGGGGAGTAGAGCAATAGCGTCCGTGGCACGTTTGGTTGAGGTATGTTATAATTCGTTATGTCATGTTGGGTTGTATTTGGTCAGGATGGCTTTTACTTCAGTGCTATACACTGTCGTTCGTTGAGCTTCTGCGATTTACAGTGCTCTACTTCATTCTGATTGGCTCTGGTGTGGCCTGGAGCTGTGGTCGGCACGCTACGTTGAGCTACGTTACGTGCCTTAAGGCAATGTTATGTCAGGTTAGGTTGGGATATGTTAGACTTGTGCGCTATACACTGCTATTCGATGGACTTCTGCGCTTTAAATTGCTCTACTACACTCTGATCGTCTCTTGGGTGGCGATCAATTGCGGCCATGGCACGTTAGTTTGTGTTATGTTACGATTGGTTAGGATACGTTAGGGTACGTTTGCTTAGGGTAATTTGAACTTTCGTGCTATACACTGTTATTCGTTGGATTTCTGTGATCTACTGTGCTCCGCTACGTCCAGCTTGGCTATGGGGAGGCAAGGAGCAGTGGTCGCTTCACGTTATGTTGAGTCATGCTTCGCTTGATTTGGCTAGATACGATCAGGCTATGCTAGGGTATCTACGGCTTTTGTGCTGTTCACTGCAGTGCGGTGGATTTCAACGCTCTACAGCACTCCAGTACATTCTGCTTGTGTCTGTGGTGGTCAACAATAGTGGTCTCGTCGTGCTTGGTTGAGTCATGTTACGTTTGGGTATGCTACGTTTGGCTACGTTAGGAGAGTATGCTTTGACTTTTGTGCTATGCACTGCTATTCCGTGGGTCACTGCACTCTAGTGTGCTCTAATATTCTCTGCTTGGAATGGATGTGGCCAGTAATAGTGGCCTCGGCAAGTTTGGTTGAGTTAGGTTGCGATTGGTTAGATTAGGCTAGGCGAGGTTAGGTGAGGACTTCTTCGATTTTTGCGTTATTCACAGCAGTGCCGTGGGTTTCTGTGCATTACTGTGCTCTAGTACATTCAGCTTGCCTTTCTCGAGCCCAGCAATAGAGGTCCCGCCATGATAGGTTGTGTTACGCTTTGTTTGGCTATGTTACGTCAAGCTCGGTCAGGTTATGTCTGATTTTCGTGCTATACACTGCTATTGGTGGGCTTTCGGCGCTCCGGTGTGCTCCACTGTATTCTGATTGTCCCTGGGGTGGCCAGCAATTGTGGCCGCGGCACTCTCTGTTGAGTTACGCTATGTTCGGTAAGTTAGGTTACGTCATGTTATGCTTGTGTGCCTAGTTAGGTTTGCTTCGACTTTCGTGCTATGCACTATTTGCCGGTTGGATCCTGTGATCTACTGTTCTCTCCTGCGCTCTACTGTATTCTGCTTGGCTCTGTGGATTCCGATACTAGTGGCCGCGGCACTCTCTGTTGAGTTACGCTATGTTCGGTAAGTTAGGTTACGTCATGTTATGCTTGTGTGCCTTCGACTTTTGTGCTATTCACTGGAATTCGCTGAGTTTGTGCGCTTCACTGTGCGCTAGTATACCCTGTACGTCCATGCCGAGTTCAGCAATATAGGTCTCGGTATGTAAGGTCGAGTTAGGTTACGTTTGGGTATGTTACGTTTGGCTAGATTAGTATAGGCTACTTTGACTTTTGTGCTTTACAATGCTATTACCTGTGACATTGTGGTCTGCAGTGCTCTACTCTGTTCTGCTTGGCTCCGTGGATGCCAGCTGGAATGGTTGCGAAACGCTCTGTTGATTCACGCTATGTTTGGTTTGGATAGGTTAGGTCAGGTTACGTTAGGATATCTTCGTCTTTTGCGCTTCTCACTGGAATGCGGTGGATTTTTGAGCACTATTCTCTTCTAGTATACTCTGCTTGTCTCTGTGGAGATCAGCAATATAGATCTCGTCATGTTAGGCTGAGGTAGGTTACTTTTTGTTACGTCGCGTATGCCTAGGTTGGCACGGGCAGCATATTCTTCTGCGATATTCTCTGTTACTCGGAAGATTCCTGCGCTCTAATGTGCTCTAATATGCTCTGCCTGGCTCTTCGGATGTCGCCAATATTGGTCTCGTCACGTCACGTTGTGGTGCTCTACGTTTGGATAGCTTAGGCAAGGTCAGGATGTGTAAGAAATAGTTTGACTTTTGTGCTATACAATGCAAAGAGGTGGATTTCTGCACTCTGCTTTCCTCTAGTATATTCTGTTTGGCTCCGCAGAGGCCAGGAATAGTACTCTCGCCACGTTAGGTTCAATTACGTTACGTCTGGTTATGTTACGCTTGGTTAGGTTAGATGAGGATTGCTTCATCTCTCTTGCTACAGACAGATATTCGGTGGATTTCTGCGCTCTACTGTGCTCTTGTTTATTCTACTTCGCTCTGGGGAGGGCAACAATAATGGTCTTGGCACGTTTCGTTGGGTTAGGCTAGGTATGATTAGTTTTGGTTAGTTCAGTTTGTGTTTGGATATCTTTTACCTTGTGCTGTGCACTGCGATCCTTTGGTTTTTGCGCTCTACTGTGCTCCAGTACCTTCTGCTTAGCTTTGCGGAGGCCAGCAATGGAGACCGCGGCACGTTAGACTCAGTTCGATTACGTTCGCATATGTTACGTTCAGCCAGGTTAGGATAATGCAGCTCCGACTTTTGCACTATACACCGAGATTCTACGGATTTTTACACGCCGCTCTCTTCTAATATGTTCTGCTTCGCTCTGGGGTTCAGCAATAGTGTTCTCGGTAAGTTAGGTTCGGGTTGGTTACGTTTGGTTGGGTCAGGTTATGTTTGGTTCAGTTAGGATGGCTATGACTTTTGTGCTATAACGCTGCTACTCTGTGGATATCTGCGCACCACTGTGCTCTAATATTTTCTGCTCTGCTGTGGGAAGGCCTATAATACCTTTCTCGGCACGTTGGTTTGAGGTGGTTTACGTTTGGTAGGGTTAGGTAATACTACTTTTGGTAAGGATTGTTCTGGCTTTCGTACTATACACCCTTTTCGGATGGCATCTGCGTTCTACTGTGCACTACTATAGTTTGCTTGGACCTGGAGGGGCCAGCAATGGCGATCTCGGCACGTTACAGTGAGTTAGGCTGCGATCGGTTAGACTATGTTTGTTTGGGTTATGTTCACATGGCTTTGCCTTTTCTGCTGTACACAGCGATTCTATGGGTCTCTGCACTCTACTCCCCTCTAGCATGATCTGCTTGTCTCCGCGGAGGGCAGCAATGCAGGTCACGTCACGTTAGGCTGTGGTAGGTTACGTGAGATTATGTTAGGGTGGGGTAGCTTCGAGTATTGTGCTGTACACTGCTATTCGGTTGATTCCTGTGATCTACTGCGTTTTAGTATGTTCTGCTCGGCTCCGGAGAGCCAAGCAATGGTGGTCGAGACACGTTACGTTGAGGCACGCTACGTTTCGTTATGTTATGTTAGTTTGTGTTAAGTTTTGGTTGGTATGACTTCTCTGATATGCACTGCGTTTCCATGGATTTCTGAGCACTATCCTCCCACGTAATATGTTCTGCTTGGCTCTGTGGGGGATAGCAATAGACGTCTCTTCACGTTAGGTTGTGTTAGCTTACGCTTGGTTACGTTACCTTTGGTTATGTTAGGACAGGGGAGCTTTGACTTTTGTGCCATGCACTGCGATTCTATGGACTTTCGCGCTATTCTGAGCTCTAGTATGCTCTGCTTGGCGCTGGGGAGGCCAGCAATGCAGGTCTCGTCACGTGAGGTTCAGTTCGGCTACGTTCAGTCATGTTACGTTTGGTTGGGGCGGAACACGGTAGCTCTGACTCTTGTCCCATACTCTGCTATTCTACGGTTTTCTGGGAACTACTCTCCTCTAATATGTCCGCTTAGCACTGGCGAGGCCAGCAGTAGTGTCCTCGGCACTTTGTTTTGAATTATTTTACGATCGGTTATGTGGCAACAGGATGGCTTTGAATGTTGTGCTATCCACAGCTATTCGAAGATCTTCTGCATCCTACTGTGCTCTAATATGTTCTGCAAGTGTCTGTGGTGGTCAGCAGTGGTGGTCTCGGCACTTTGGATCGAGTTATGCCACGTTTGGTGATGTTATGGTTTCTTATGTTAGGACATGGTAACTTTGACTTTTGTGTAATGAACTGTTTCTCAGAGCATTTCAGCGACCTACACTTCTCTCATATGCTCTGCTTGGCTACAGGGAGTGCAGCAATTGTGGTCTCTGCACGTTATGTGTTGTTAGCTTACGCTTGTCCTCGTTACGCTTGGCTTGGTTGGAAAGCGATAGCTACGACCTTTGCCCTATACACTGCTATTCGCTTGATTTCTGCGCTCCACTGTGCTCTACCATTTTCTGCTCGGCCCTGGGATAGCCAGCAGTAGTGGCCTCTGCACGTTATGTCGAGTTAGGCTCCGTTTCGTTAGGTTAGGTTTGGTCATGTAAGGTATGGATACAATTCACTTTTTTGCTACATACTGCTATTCGATGAATTTCTGCGATCTTCATTGCTGTAATATGCTCCTCTTGGCTCTGTGGAGTCCAGCAATAGTGGTCTCGGCACGATAGGTTTACTCTTGTTACGTTTGGTTAGGTTTGGATAGGGTAGCTTTGACTTTCGTGCTATATATTGATATTCGGTGGATATCTGCGCCCTACTGTGTTCTAACATTTTCTTTATAGCCTTGCTTACGCCGGCTATAGTGGTCGCGGCTCGTTATGTTCAGTTAGGCTACGTTCGGTTAGGTTGCGTTAGTCGGTGTTAAGTCCCAATAGCTATGACTTTTGTGCCATTCACTGCGATTCTATGGATTTCTGCGCACTGCTCTCCTCCAGTACGTTTTGCTCGGCTTTGGGAAAGCCAGCAATAGTTGTCGCCGCACGTTAGATTGAGCCACGTTACGTGTGCCTATGTCAGGATTGGTTAGGTTAGGATTGGATTGCATTAACTTTTGTGCTGTACACTGCCCTTTGGTGGATTTCTGCGCTCAACTCTGCTCTAGTACGTTCTGCATTCTATGGGGAAGTCAGCAATAATGGTGTCTGAAAGTTAGTTTGAGATATATAACAGTTGGTTATGTTACGTTTCGAAATGTTAGGATATGGTGGCTTCGTCTATTATGTTTCACGCCGCTATTCAGTAGACTTATGCGCTCTACTGTGCTCTAGTATATTCTGCTCCGCTCTGGGGAGGCAAGCAATAGTGGTATCGGCACGTTAGGTTGGGTTATGATACCTTTGGCTTTGCTAGGTTAGGTTAGGGTTGCTAATGGTAGCTTTGACTTTTGTGCTGTACACTGCTGTTAGGTCGATATCTGCCCTCCGTATTGCGCTACTAGCCTATGCTTGTCTCCGGGGAGTCCAGCAATAGTGGCCGTGGCACGTTTGTTCGAGACATGTTACGTTTGGCGTGGCAAGGTTTGGTTATGTTTGGTTAGGATGGTTTAGGCTTTGGTGCTATTCTCTGCTCTCCGGCGGATACCTGTGCTCTACATTGCTCTGGTATACCCTGTACGACTCTGGGGATGCCATCAAAAGTTGTCTCGGCAGTATGGTTTGAGTTATGCTGCTTTCGGTTATGTTACGTTAGTTTGGGTTGGGCTTGGGTAGCTTTGCCTTTCGTTGTGAACGCTGATGTTAGGTGGACATCTACGCTTTACTGTGCTCCACCACAATCTGCTTGGCCATGGGGAGTCCAGCAATAGCGATCGCAGCACGTTACGTTGAGTTAGTCTCCGTTTGGGTATGCTCTGCTTGTTTGGGTTGAGCTTGGGTAGCATAGTCTTTTCTGATATACACTGCAGTTCTATGGATCTCTGCGTCCTATTGTCCAATATATGTTCTGCTTGGCTATGGGTTGGCCAGCAACCGTGGCCTCGGTGCGTTACGTAGTGTATGGTTACGCTTTATTATTGTACGATCTGCTTGGTTAGGGGGTGTTAGCTTTGGCATTGGTGCTGCACACTGCTATTCCACGGCTTTCAACGCTCTACAACGCTCTTGGATGTTCAGCTTCGCACTGGGAAGGCCAGCAATAGCAGTCTCGGCACTTTATGTTGATCTATGTTACGGTCGGTGATGACGGGTTAGGCTATGTTTGGATAGCAGAGCTTACACTTTTTTGCTGTGCACTGCTATTCGGTGGATTTTTGCGCTCCACTGTGCTCTAGTATGTTTCGCTTGCCTCTGGGGAATGCAGCAGTGGTTGTCTCATCACGTTAGGTTAAATTGGATTTCGTTTGGGTATGTTACGTTTGGTTCGGGTAGGATAGGATAGCTTCAACTTTTGTGCTATACTCTGCTATTCGGTGGTTTTCTGCACTCTGCTCTGCTCTAACATGCCCTGTTTGCCTCTGGGGAGGCCAGCAATGGTAGTCTCGCCACGCTATGTTGTGTTAGGCTTCGATAGGTTATGTTACGTTTGGCCAGGTTAAGGTATGTACGCTTTGACTTGTGTGCTACACACTGATATACGGGGGATTTCTGTGCTTTACGTTGCTCTACTGTACTCTGCTCGTCTATGTGGAGGCCAGTAATACTGGTATCTGCACGTTAGGTTCAGTTATGCTACGTTTGGTTAGGTTACGTTAGTCTAGTTTTGGCTTGGACAGCTTTTAGTTACGTGGTATACACTACTTTTTGATTGATTTCTGCGCTCTACTGTGCTCTGGTATGCCCTGCGTTGCTCTTGTGAGGTCAGCAACAGTCGTCTTGGCACGTTGGGATGAGTTATGTTATGTTTGGCTATTTTAAGTTTGGTTAGGTTAGGATAGGGTA
>NW_016909959.1:34591-49747 GCF_001483705.2 Eufriesea mexicana
ATTAGCCAAACGTCACCAAACGTACCGCAACGTATCTCAAAAATGTGTGCCACGACCGACATTGCTGGCCTCCTCAGAGACAAGCACAACCTATCAGAGCAATGCAGATAGCAGATATCGGCCGAATGGCAGTGTATAGGACAAAAGTCAAGGCTACCCTAATCAAACCTAACCTAATCTATCGTTAGCCAAGCGTTACCTACACCAACCTAATGTGCCACGACCACTATTGCTGTCCTCCCGGGAGCCGAGCTGTGTATAGTAAAGCAATGTAGAGCGCAGAAATCCACCGAGGAGCAGTGTATAGCACTAACGTCTAAGCTATCCTATCCAAAACTAACTAAAAGTGACATAACCAAACGCATATTAACTCAGCTTTACTTGCGAAGAGCACTACTCCTTGCATACCCATAGCCAAGCAGGATACACTAGAGCACAGTAGAGCTTAGAAGACAACCGAATAGCCGTGCATGGCTCAACGGTCAAAGCCACCATGTCCAAACTCAGCGCACCCCATCCAGACCAAGCGTAACCAAATCCGAACAAACGTTCCGCGACCACTATTGCTGGACACCACACGGACAAGCAGAATGTAGTGGAGCACACTAGAGCCTAGAAATACAGCGAATAACAGTATATAACGCGAAAGTCCAAGCTATAAACACCTAACCCAAACAAGCTTAACCAAGCCAAGCGTAGCCTAAGTCAATCTGACATGCCGAGGCCGCAATTACTGGCCTCGCCTGAGTCGAGTAGAGTATAGTAGAGCTATGTAGAGCGTGGAAACACACCGAATAGCAGTGAACAGCAAACAAGTCAGCTCCGTCCTATCCTAACCTATCCAAATATAATATAAACAAACGTAACATAATTCAACCTAACAGCCGAGACCACAATTGCTGGCCTCCCCGGAGCCAAGCAGGGCATATTAGGGCACAGTAGGGTGCAGAAATCAACGGTATAGCGGTGTTCAGCGCGAAAGTCAAAGCTACCCTCTTCTGACATAACCAAGCGTTACGTAACCAAATGAAACCTAACACTTCCTAACGTGCTGAGACCTCTATTGTTGCCATTCTCAGAGCCAAGCGGAAGATATTAGAGGACAGTAGAGCGCAAAAGTCCCTCGAATGGCAGAGCACGGCTCAAAGGCCGAAGCTACCCTATCCTAGCATAGCCAAACGTGACAAAACCATGGCAGCTTATCTCAACCTAATGCGCCGAAACCACTATTGCTTGCCTCCCCGGAGCCATGCAGAATAGACTGTAGCACAGTAGACCTGAGTAATCCACCGCATGGCAGTGTGTATCACATACTTCAAATATATCTTAACCTAGCGTGTCATAACCTAACCTAACCGAACGTACCCTTTCTAAATATTACGTGCCGAGAATACTATTGCTGGCCTCCCCAGTGCTAAACATAGGATATTAGAGAAATGTAGGGCGCAGGAATCCATCGAACAGCGTTGCATAGCTTAAATGTCAAAGCTATCCTATCCTAACCTTGCCAAGCTTAACATAACCTGACGTTATCTGCCACCACCTTACGTGCCGACACCACCATTGCTGGCCTCCCCACAGTAAAGCAGAAGAAGCTAGAGCACAGTAGAGGGCAGAAGTCCATCGAAGAACAGTTTGTACCACGAGAGTTAAAGCAATCCATACATAACACAGACTAACATAGCATAAGCGAACGTAGCCCAACTTAACCTAACGTGCTGAGACCACTATCACTGGCCGCAACAGAATCGAGCAGAGCACATCATAGTAATGTAGGGCGCAGAAATCAACCAAACCGCTGAGTACACCACGAAAGCCTAGTCCATCCAAACCTAACCCACACTAATATATCGCAACGAAACGTAGCATAACCCAAACTAACGTGCCGAGAACACTATTGCTGCCCTCCTCAGAGCCAAGCTGAGCATGTTAGAGTAGTGTAGAGCGCAGAGGTCCATGGAATCGCAGTGTATAGCATAAAGGTCAATGCTAGCGTATCCTATCCTAACCAGGCGTAGTAAAGCCAAACGTTATCCGTCACAAACTAATGCGACGAGAATATTGTTGCTGGCCTCCCCAGAGCCGGACAAAGCATGCTACAGCACAGCAGAGCGCAGAGGTCCACCGAACGGCAATCTACGCCAAGAAAGTCAGAGAAATCCTAGCATAACCCAAACCAAGATGTCCTAACCAAAGGTAGTCTTAGCAACCTAACGTGCCGAGACCACTATTGCAGGCCTCCCCATAGTAGAGCAGAGTATAGTGGAACAATGAAGAGCGCAGAGGTGCATAGAATGGCAGTGTATAGCACGAGAGCCGAAAATACGCCAAACCAACCCAAACGAAGCTATCCCAGCCAAACGTGCCCTACCTCAAACTAACGCGCCGCGGCCACATTTGCTGGCCTCCCCAGCGCCAAGCAGAAACTGTTAGAGCGGAGTAGCGCAGTATTCCACCGAGTGTCAGTGGATAGCACAAAAGTGAATGCTACAATGATCCAACCTATCCAAACGTAACACAACCCTACGTAGCATAACTAAACATAACGCGACGAAACTACGATTGCTGGTCTCCCCAGAGCCAAGCAGAGCATATTAGATCAATATAAAGCGCAGAAATCCGCCGCATTGCTATGTAATGCACAAAAGCCAAAGATATCCTGACCTAACCAAACCAATCCTGACCTAACCAGGCGTAGCCAAACTCTGCACATCATGCCGATACCGCTATTGCTCGCATTCCCAGAGCCAACCGGAATATATTAGAGCACAGTAGAGTACAGATGCCCGCGGAATAGCAACGTATAGCAGAAAAGTCAAGGACACCCTAGCGAATCTTAACCTAACGTGTCACTAACATGTCCTAACCAAACGTACCTTAACTCAACATAATGTGCCGAGAGCACTATTGCTGGGCTTCCCTGTGCCGAGCTGAACACACTAGAGCACTGTAGAGCGCTGCAGTCTGCCGGATAGCAGTGTACAGCACAAAGGTCATAGCTATCACCTCCTAACCTAGCCGATCGATACATGACCAAACGTAACATACCACAACATAACGTGACGCGACCACTATTGCTGGGCTCCCCAGAGACCAGCAGATGCTAGTAGAGCAATGCAGTGCACAGATATGGACCGAATAGCAGTCTATGCCACAAAAGTCAAAACTATCCTCACCAAACCCGTCCTAACCCAGGCAAGCCAAGCGTGACGTAACTCAACCCAGCGTGTCGAGACAACAATTGCCGGCATGCCTAGAGCGAAGCAGAATATATTAGGGCCCAGTAGGGCGCTGGAATGCACCGTATAGCAGTGTATATGACAATAGTCAAAACTACCCTCTCCTAAAACAACGAAACGTAACGCAACCAAACGTAGCCTAACTCCTCCTACCGTGTCGAGACATCTATTGCTGCCATCCCCAGAGCTAATCCTTTCCTAAAACAACGAAACGTAACGGAACCAAACGTAGCCTAACTCCTCCTACCGTGTCGAGACATCTATTGCTGCCATCCCCGGAGCTACCCAGAGCACGTGAGACCACAGTAGAGCACAGAAATCCATAGAATCGCAGTGTACAAAAGAAATGTCGAAGATATCCGAACCTAATTCAAGCTAGCATAAACTAACCAATAGTAGCTTGGCTGAGCCCAGAGCACGTGAGACCACAGTAGAGCACAGAAATCCATAGAATCGCAGTGTACAAAGGAAATGTCGAAGATATCCGAACCTAATTCAAGCTAGCATAAACTAACCAATAGTAGCTTGGCTGAACATAACGTGCCGCGGCCACTATTGGTGACCACCCCAAAGCCATCTAGAACACACTACAGCACAGTAGAACGCAGGGATCATCCGAAAAGCAGTGTAAAGCGCAAAAGTCGCAGCTATACTATCCTAACATTACCAATCGTCACATAACCGAACATAACATAACTCAAACCAGCTTTTCGAGACCACTGTTTCTGGCCTCCCCAGGATCAAGCAGAATATGGTAGAGCACAGTGGAGCGATGACATCAACCGAATAGCAGTGTATAGCACCTAAGTCAAAGCTATTCTCATCGAAATTAACAAAACCTGACTTAACCCAGCGTAGCCTAGCACGGCCTAACGTGCCGAGACCACATTTGCTGGCCTCTCCAGAGCCAAGCAGAAAGCACTAGAGCACAGTACACCGGAGGGATCAACCGGAGAGCAGTCCATGGCACAAAAGTCAGAGCTGCCCTGTTCTAACCTATCCAAACATAACGTTACCAAACACAACATATCTCTAACTAGCGTGGCGGGACCTCCATTGCTACCATACCCAGAGACAAGCAGGACAGATTAGAAGAGTGTCGAAGACCGATATCCCTTCGATCGAAGTGTATAGCACAATGGCCCAAGGTAACCTGATATAACTTGACCAATAATAACGTAACCAAACGTAGCCCAACTCAACATAACGTGCCGGAGCATCTATTGCTGCCCTCCTCAGAGACAAGCACAACATATTAGAGGAGAGTAAAGCGCAGAAACCCATTGAACCGCAGAGCATACAACAAAAGTCAAAGCTTCCTTATCCCAGCCTAGCCAAACGTAACGTAACCAAACGAAACGTAACTCAATCTAACGTGCCGAGACCAATGTTGCTGGAATCCCAGGCCCAAGCAGAGCATACTACAACTATGTAGACAGCAGAAGTACTCCGGCAAGCAGTGTATAGCAAGAAATTAAATGCCATCCTGACCGAACCTAACTTAACCTAACCTAAACAAACGTAACATATCCCAACATAACGTAACGAGGCCACTATTGCTGACCTCCCCAGAGACAAGCAGAACATAGTACAGAAGAGTTGTCCTCAGAAATCCATAGAATCGCAGTGTACCGCGGAAGAGTCAAAGCCATCCAGGCTAACCCCAGAAAAACATAACCCAACCAGCGTGGCCTAACTCAACATATCTTGCCGCGGTCACTATTGCCGCAGGTGTCTACCGAATAAGGGTGTATAGTAAGAAATTCAAAGCTACATTAACCGAGCCTACCCCACCCTAGCATAACCAATCGTAACCCATCCAAGCTTAACGTGCCGAGACCACAATCTTTGGCCTCCACAAATCCAAACAGAAAATATTACAGCACAGTAGATAGCAGAAATTTGTCGAATAGCAGTGCATAGGACAAGAGACAAAGCTAACCTATCCTGACCAAACCAAATTTTACGTAAACACACGACTCAAACTACCGTGCCGAGACCACCGTTGCTGGCATCCGCAGAGCAGAGCGGAACATACTACAGCCATGTGGAGCGCAGAAAACCAGCGAATGGCAGTGTATATCGCAAAAGACAAAGCTACCCCATCCTAACGTTACCAAACCTAACATAAGCGAACGTAACCTACCTCTGCCTAACATGCCGAGGACACTTTTGCTCTCATCCCAAGAGCAAAGCAGAATGTACTAGAGCAGAGTAGAGGGCAGAAATTCCCCGAGTAGCTGGGTACAGCGCAAAAGTCGAAGCTAACGTTAACGTAATTAACATAAAGTTACGCAACCAAGCGTAAGCTAACGCAGCCAACGTGCCTGAAACGCTATTGCAGGCCTCCCCAGAGGCAAGCAGGAAACATTAGAGCAGAGTAGAGGACAGAAATCCAACGAATAGCAGTTTACAGCACGAAAGGCAAAGCTATGCTCCCCTAACCTAGCCAATCGTAACATAACCAAACTTTCTCTCATTGAGACTAACGTGTCCAGACCACTATTGCTGGCCTCCCCAGCAACAAGCAGAATATACTAGAGAAATGTAGGGTGCAGAAATCCGCCGCATTGCAGTGTACAGCACAAAAGTCAATGATATCCAATCCTCAACTGAAATAATCTAAACTAACCAAACGTGGCCTAACACATCATAGCGCGCCAAGAACATTATTGCTGTTCTCGACAGAGGCAAGCAGAACAAGCTAGAGCACAGCAGAGGGCAGGTATCCTCCGAAAAGCAGTGCACAGCACAAGAGTCAAGGCAACCTTGTAGACTGACCAAATGTAACATAACCATTCGTAACCTAACTCAATCTGGCGTGCCGAGACAACTATTGCTGACAGCCCGAGGGCCAATCAGAACACATAAGATATCAGCAGAACGCTGATATCCGCCGAATAGCAGTGAATAGCACGACAGTCAAAACTTTTCTACCCTAACCTAACCAAACCAAACGCAGCCAAGCGTAACATAACTCAACATTACGTGACGGGACCGCCCTTGCTGCCCTCCCCATTGCCAAGCAGGATATATTAGAGCTCAGTAGAACGCAGAAATCCGCCGAATAGCAGTGTGTAGCACGATAGACAAAACATTTCTGTCCTAACCTAACCAAACGTAACATAACTCATACTAACGTACCGAGAAAACTATTGCTGGCCTCCCGAGAGCCAAGCAGAACATACTATGGAGGAGCAGAGCGCAGAATCCCACCGAATAGCAGTGCGAAGCAAAATGGTCATAGCTACCCAATCCTAACATGGCAAATCGTAACATAAACAAACGTAACCTAACGCAAACTATCGTGCCGCGACAACTATTGCTGTCCTCCCCAGAGGCAAGCAGAGCATACTAGTGCAATGTAGAGTGCGGAAATCCACCGAACTGCAGTGTACAGCACAAGCGCCAAGGATATCTCATCTAAACCTAGCCAGCGAAATGTATCCGAACGTAACATATCCCAACACAGCTAGACGAGATCTCAATTGCTGCACTCTACAGAGCCAAGCAGATCGTTTTAGGGGAGATTCGAGTGCAGAAATCCATACAACCACAGCGTACAGCACAAAAGTCTCAGCTACCACATCCCGAAACAGACTAACGTAACATAACCGAACGTATCCGAACTCAACCTATCGTGCCGAGGCCAATATTGCTGGCCTCCCCAGAGCCAAGCGGAACGTACTATGGCACCGTACAGCGTAGGTGTCCATCGAATATCAATGTATAGCATAAAAGTCAAAGCTATTCTGCCCTTACCTAGCCAATCGTAACGTAACTAGACGTAGCATGACTCTACATAATGTGCCGTGACTACTGTTATCAGTCTCCGCAGAGCCGAGCAGGACGTAGTAGAGGAGAGCAGCGCTCGGAAATCTATTCAATCGCAGAGTATGACAGAAAAGTCGAAGCTGTAAAGACCTAACCCGAACTAATATCTCCTAACCAAACGTAGCCTAACGCAACATAACGTGTCGTGACAAATATGGCAGGCCTCGTCACGGCCAAGCAGAATATACTAGAGAACAGTAGAGCGCAGGAATTAACCGAAAAGAAGTATATATCACACAAGTCATAGATAACCTCTCCTAACTTTACCAATCGACACATAACCAAACGGAACGTAAATCAAACCATCGTGCCGAGATTTCTGTTGCTGGACAGCCCAGGGCCAAGCAGAGCTTGTTAGTGCAACGTAGAGCGCAGAAATACACCGAATATCAGCGTACAGCACAAAACACAAAGCAACCGTGTGCAAATCTAGCCAACCGTGACAAAGCCGAACGTATCATATCTCTAACTATAGTGCCGCGAACACTATCGCTGGCCATCCAAAAGCCGTGTACCACATAGTAGAGGAGAATGGTACTCAGAAATCCATAGAATCGCAGCATACAGCTGAAAAGTCAAAGATATCGAAAAGTAACCTGACTAATCGTAACATAACCAAACGTAAACAAACTCAATCTAACGTGCCGCGAATATTATTGCTGGCCTTCCCAGAGCCAAGCAGAACATAGTAGAGTAGAGCAGTACTTAGAAATTCACAGAATCGCAGTGTACAGTACAAAAGTCGAAGTTTTGCGGACCAAACCCAGACTAACACAACCTAACAAAACGTTGCCTAACTCGACATAACGCGGCCCGACCCATAATTCCGGCCTGGCCAGGGCTACGCAGATCGTACTAGAGCACAGTAGAGCGCAAAACTCCACCAAAAAGCTGTGTATAACGCAAAAGTCTAGGCTACCCTGTCCAAAACCGGTCCTCACGTGACGTGGCCAAACGTAACATAACTCAACATAACATTTGAAGGCACATACGTCTGCGCTCCGCAGAGACAGTCAGAAAATGTTAGAGCACAGTAGAGCGCAGTTATCCACCGAATAGCAGGGTATAGCACAAAAGTCAAAGCTGTCCTATCCTAACCAAGCCAATCGTGAAGTAACCAAACGTAACATGACTCTACCTAAGATGCCGCGACCATTATTTCTGGCCTCGCCATGGCCAAGCAGAATATGGTTGAGCACAGTAGAAAGCAGGATCCCACCGAATAACTGTGTGCAATACGAAAGTCGAAGCTAACCTATCCAAACCTATCGTAACCTAACCTAACCGAACGTAACATGTCTCACCATAACGTGCCGCAAACACTATTGCTGGCCTCCCCAGAGCCGTACAGAGCATAGCAGAGGAGAGCATTGCTCAGAGATCCATGGAATCCCTGCGTACAGCAGACAAGTCAAAGCTATCAAAGTCTAACCCAAACTAACAAAACCCAACCAAATGTAGCCTAACTACACGTAGCATGCGGCGACCACTATTTCTGGTCTCTCCAGGGCCATGCGGAATACAGTAGAGCACAGTAGAGGACAGAAATCCTCCGAAAAATGGTATACAGTACGAAAGTGAAATCTACCCTGACCACACCTAATTTAACCTGACCTAGTGAAACGTAACCTAATTCAACCTAACGTGCCGCGGACACTGTACCTGGCCTTGCCAGGGCCCAGCGGATTATAGCGCAGTGGATCGCAGTAATCTACCGAACAGTAGTGTATAGCAAAGTACTCAAAGAAATCCTATCCAAACCAAACCACAACTAACGAAACCTAAAGTAACATAACAAACCCTAACGTGCCGAGACCACCATTGCAGGCCTCCGCTGAGCCAAGCAGCGCACATTACAGCGATGAATAGCACAGGGATACATCGGAACGCAGCGTACAGCGGAAATGTCAACGCAATCCGAAACTAAACCAAACTAATCTAACTTAACCGAAAGTAGCGTGGCTCAACTTATCGTGCCGCGACCGCTATTGCTGGCTCCGCATGGCTTAGCTGAACGTAGTAGAGGAGAGCAGTGCTCAGAAATCCATTGAACCGAAATGCATAACTCAAAAGTCAAAGTTATCCATACCTAACGCGAACTAGCAAAACCTAACCAAACGTAGCCCAACTAAACATAACGTGTCGCCACCACTATTATCGGCCTCGCCAGGGCCAAGGAGGATAAGGTTGAGCACAGTATAGCGCAGAAACCCACCTAGTAACAGTGTATCGTACGAGAGTCAAAGCTATCCTAACGAATACAAACGTAACCAGACATAACCAAACGTAACCTGACCCAAAGTAACGTTACGCGGCCACTAGTCCAGGCCTCCTCAGAGCCAAGCGGAACATACTATAGCACTGTAGAGAGAAGAAATCGACCCAATGGCATGGAACAGCACAAAAGTCAACGACACCCTATCCCAACCTGACCAATCGCAGCGTAAGCAAACGTAACATAACTCAAACTAACGTGCCGAGACCACTATTGCTGGCCTCCTCAGAGCCAAGCAGAACCCACTAGAGCATAGTAGAACGAAGAAATCCCCCGAATTGCAGTGTACAACACAATAGTCGTTGCTAACCTCTCCTAGTCTAACCAATCAGTGCATAAACAAACGTAGCATAACTAAAACAAACGTGTCAGGACCACTTTCGCTGTCCTCCCCAGGGTCAAGCAGAATATAGTAGGGCAATGTAGAACGTAGAATCCCCCAAATTGCAGTGTATATCACAAAAGCCATAGCTATGCTCTCCTAGCCTATCCGAAGGTAACGAAACCAAATGTAACATATCGCAACCTAACCTGACGGGTCCTCTATTACAGCACTCAGCTGCGCCAAGCAGTGCTTCTTAGAGGAGAGCAGAGCGCAGGAATCCATATAATCCCGGTGTACAGCACAAAAGCCGAGGGTACCGTATATTATCATAATAAAGCTTAACATAGTCGAACGAAACCGAACTCAACCTAACGTGCCGAGGACACTATTGCTGGTCACCCTAGAGAAACTCAGAATATATTACAGCTCAGTGGAGCGCAGAAACCTATAGGGGTAGTTGTGTATAGTAGAAAACTCATAGCTATCCTATCCTAACCTAACCATGCGTAACGTAGCAAAACGTAATATAGCTCAACCTAACCTGCCCAGGCAACCATTGCTGGCATCCCCAGAGCGAAGCAGAGCACACTAGACCGATGTAGAGCACAGGTGCGCATCGAGTCGCCTCGAATAGTAGAAAAGTCAAAGCTACACTATCCTAACCCAACCAATCGTAACATAACCTAACGTTATATGACACAACCTAACGTGCCGGGACCACCACTGGTGGCCCCCCAGAGCCAAGCAGGGCATATTAGAGCAATGTAGGGCACAGGAATCCATACAACCTCAGTGTATAGCAGAAAAGTGAAAGCTATACGCGCGTAACCCAAACTAGCGTAACCTAACCGCACGTAGCGTATCTCAACGCTGCGTGCCGCGACCACTATTTCTGTCCTCCCCAGGGCCATCCAGAAAAGACAAGAGCACGGTAGAGCGCAGAAATCCACAGAGTAGCTGTGAATGGCACAAAGGTCAAAGCTATCCCCTCTTAACATACCCTAGCGTAACGTAGTCTAACGTAACGTAGCCGAACGTAACCTATCTCAACACAACTTGACGAGACCTCTATTGTTGCTCACCCCAGGGCCAAGCAGAACGTATTAGAGGAGAGTAGAGCGCAGAAATAAATGGAATTGTCGTGTATAGCACAAAATTTAAAGCAACCGTATCCTAACCTAACCAAACGTAACATAGCCGTACGTAAGCGACTACAACGTGACGTGCCGAGAACACAGTTGCTGGCCTCCTCAGAGACAAGCAGAAAATGTTAGTGCAACGTAGAGCGCTTAAATTCACCGAATAGCAGTGTACAGCAAAAAAAGTCGGTGCTACCCTTTCCTAACCTAGCCAGACGCAACATAACCGAACATCACCTGACTTTAACTTACGTGCCGCGAACACTGCTCCTGGCACCCCCAGAGTCAAGCAGAGCATACTAGCGCAATGTAAACCACAGAAATCCATAGAATCGCAGTGTATAGCAGAACTTCAGAGCTATCCGAGCCTAACCCAGACTAATACAACCCATCCAAACGTTGCGTTGCTTAACATAAGGTGCCGCGACCACCATTTCTGGACACGCCAGGGCCAAGCACAGTAGAGTATGGACCAGTGGAGCGCAGAAGTCTAACGTATAAGAGTGCACAGCACGAAAATGAAAGCTGTCCTAACCAAGCCTAACATAACCGAACCTAACCGAGCGCAACATAACTCAACATAACGTGCCGATACCGCTATTGCTGGCCACACCAGGGCCAAACAGGGGACATTAGAGGTCGCTAGAGTGCAGTAATCCACCGAATAGCAGTGTAAAGCACAAAGCGCAAATCTATCTTATCCTAACCTACCCAAGAGTACAGCAACAAGGCGTAATATATCCCAAATTAATGTTACGAGACACCTACTGCTGCCCACCCCAGAGCCAAGCAGGGAATATCAGAGCAATGTGGAGCGCAGTAGCTCCCTGAACAGCAGTACATAGCACAAGACTCAAAGCTATCATATCCTAACCAAACCAATCGTAAGGGTACCGAACTTAACATAAGCCATGCCTACGTGACAAGGCCAGTGTTGCTGGCCACCTCAGGGCCAAGCAGAAATTACTAGATCATACCAGAGCGCATATATCCAAAGAATAGCCGTGTATAACACAAAAGGAGAAGCCTTCCTCACATAACCTGACCAATCGTGACGTAAGCAGACGTACCCTAACACATTCTAACGTGCCGCGAACACAAGTGCTGGCCTCCTTAGAGCCGAGCAGAAAATGGTAGTGGGGAGCAGTACTCAGAAATCCATATAACCGCAGTGTATAGTAGAAAAGTCAAAGCTATCAAAACCTATCTGGAACTCACTTAACCTACCCAAACGTAGCGTGAGCCAACACAATGTGCCGATACCACTATTGCCGGAATGCCCAAAGTCAAGCATTAAATATTACAGGAGGGTTGATCGTATTAATCCACCAAATAGCAGTGTATAGCATAATAGTCAAGGTTTTCCCATCCTAACATAAAATAACGTAACGAAGCAGAACGTAACGTTACTCAACTCTACGTGTCGGGACCATTGTTACTGGCCTCGCAAGAACCAAGCAGGACGTATTACAGCGCAGTAGAATGTGGAAGTCCACTGAATTGCAGTTTATAGGACAATAGTAGATGTCACACTGCCCTAACCTAGCCAAACGTAACGTAACCTTACGTAAACTGGCTCAACATGACGAGACCTCCACTGCTGCACACCGCAGAGCGAACAAGAGCGTATTAAAGGAGAGTAGAGCGCAGAAATCCATAGAAACGCAGCGTAGGGCACAAAAGACGAAGATATCGTATCCGAACCTAACTAAATGTAACGGAATCAAACGCAGCCTAACTCAAAGCGACGTGCCGCGACCTGTATTGCTGACCTCCCCAGAGCCAAGCAGTGCATATTAGAGCACAGTAGAGCGCAGAAGTCCACCGAGTGCAGTGTAACGCACAAGAAATCAAAGCTATACTGTCCAACTTTGCTAACCACTACGTTGCCAAACGTAACCTTACCGAACATAACCTCTGGAGACCTTCATTGCTGCACAACCCAGAGCCAAGCAGAGCGTATTAGTGGAGAGAGGAGCGCAGAAATGAATAGAATCGCAGTTTACGGCACAAAAGTCAAATATACCGTATCCAAACCTAATCAAACGTAACGAAGCCATACGTAACATATCTCAAACTAGCGTGCCGAGACCACAACCTTTGGCCTCCTCAGAACTAAGCAGAGCATAGTAGAGCAATGTGGGGCACAGAGATCAATAGAATTTCAGTGTATAGCAGAAATGTCAAAGATACCTGCATCTAACCCAAACTAACATAACCTAACCAAACGTAGCGTACCTCAACATAATGTGCCGCGAACACTGCTTTTGGCCCCGCCAGGGCCAAGCAGAATGTAGTATGGCGCAGCAGATGACAGTAATCCGCCGAAAAGGAGTGAGTAGTACAAAACTCAAGGCTATACACTTCTAGCTTAACTAAACGTAACGAAACCAAACGAGACATAACTGAACCGAACGTGCCGACACCACCATTGATGGCCTCCACGGAGCCAAGCAGAGCATATGACAGCAATGTAGCAGAGAATTCTCTCGATTCTCCGTGTATAGCAGAAAAGTCAAAGCTATCCGGGTACAACCAAACTAATGTAACCTAGCCGAACGTAACGCAACTCGGCCTAACGTTCCGAGACCGCCATTTCTGGACTCCGTAGAGGCGAGCAGATCATATTAGAGCAATGTAGAGCACAGGAAATATTCCAATCCACGTGTATATAAGAAAAGCCAAAGCTATCAGTACCTAACCCAAACGTATATAGCTTAACCAAACGTAGCGTAGCAGAAAAAAGGTGCCGCAGCCATCATTGCTGGCCCCCTGTGACAAGCAGAGAATATTAGTGCAATGTAGACCTGAGGAATCCACAAAACGGCAGTGTACAGCAAAAAAGTCAAAGCTCTCGTATCCCAACATAACAAACTATTACATAACCTAACGCAACATGACACAATCTAACGTGCCTCGGCCGTTAGTGCCGCTGACCCGAGAAATATTAGAGCCCAGTAGAGTGCATTAACCCATCGAATAGCAGTGTATAGCACAAAAGTCAAGGAAGTCGCATCCTAACCTAACCAAACGTAACGAAACAAAACGCGACATTACTCAACTCAAAGTAGCGAGACCACCATTGCTGGACGCCCAAGTGCCAAGCAGAAAATATTAGAGCACAGTTGAGCACAGAAGTTCCCGTAGTAGCAGTGTATAGCACTAAACTAAAGGCTATCCAATCCAAGCTTAACCGATCGAAGCACAACCAAACGCAACTTAACTCAATCTACCGTGCCGCTACCAGTACTGCTGCTGACCACGGATCCGAGGAAATCATGGTAGAGAAGAGTAGTCCACAGAAATCCACATAATCGCAGTTTATAGCGGAAGAGGCAAAGTTAACCGAGCCTAATCCAAGATAACGTACCCTAACCAAACGTAGCCTAACTCAACCTCACGTGCGCGAAAGCAGCTGCTGGGCTGCGCAGAGCCAGTTACAGCATGTTGGAGAAATGTGGAGGGCAGAAATAGACCAAATAGAAGTGCATAGCACAAAAGTCAAAGCTATCCGATTGCAAACCAAAACAAACGTAGCTAAAGCAAACGTAATCTACCACAACCTAACATGCCCAGACCGCTATTGCCCACTTCCGCAGAGGCAGGCCAAAATATTAGAGCGCTGTATAGCGCACAGATCTGCCGAATAGCAGTTTGAAGCACAAAAGTCGGAACATCCCTATCCTAACTTATCCCAGCGTAACGTAACCAAACGTAACCTAGCTCAACCTAACGTGCCACGGCCACTATTGCTGGAAACCCAAGAGTCGGGCAGAGTAGAGTTGAGCACAGTAGGTCGCACATATCCACCGAATAACACTGCATAGCACGAAAGAAAAAGCCATCCTAGCCAAGCTTAACTTAACCTAAAACAGCCAAACGTAACGTAGCACAACGTAACTTGTCACGACCTCTATTTCTGGCCTCCCAACAATCGAGCAGAGTAGAGTAGAGAAAGGTGGAGCGCAGAAATCCACCGATTGGCAGTGTATATAACGTAACACAAAGCCATCCTATCCTTACCTTACCAAACGAAACGTGACCAAACGTAACCTAACAAAACCTATCGTGACGAGACCACTATTGCTGGCCTCACCAGAGACAAGCAGAGAGGATTAGAGCAATATATAGCGCAGGAATCCAGCGAAAAGCAGTGTAAAGCAGAAAAGTCAATGCCAGCCTATCCAAACCCAGCCAGACGCAGTACAACCCAACGTAATATATTTCAACCTAACATGACGAGGCAACAATTGCTGTCATCCCCGGAGCCAAGCAGACTGTATTAGAAAACCGTAGAGCGCAGGGATCCATCGTAATGCATTGTATAGGAAAAAGTCAATGATG
>NW_016909959.1:50122-54755 GCF_001483705.2 Eufriesea mexicana
CAAAGTGCCTCGGCCACAATTTCTGGCATACCCGGAGGGAAGCAGAGCATGTTAGACCGCAGTAAATCACTGAAATACAACGAATATCCGTGTATAGCACAAGAGTGAAGGCTATCCAGTCCTAACCGTAACTAAGATAACGCAACCTTACGCAACCTATGTCATCCTAACGTGCTGGGACCACTATTGTTGCCCTGCACAGAGCCAACAGAATATACTAGAGCACAGTAGCGCGCAGAAATCAGTGCAGCTGCAGCGTATGGCACAAAAGTCTATGCTATTCCAATCTAACGAGACATAACCTGACTTAACCAAACGGTATCTAACTCCACCTCACTTGCCTCTAGCACCATTGCTGGCCTCTCGAGTGCCAAGCGGAACATTTTAGAATATAGCAGATCGCAGAAGTTCCTGGAAGAGTAGTTTGTAGCACATAAGTCAAAGATATCCTACCCTAACCTTACCAATCTTGACATAGCCAAACGTAACATAACTAAGACTTTCGAGCCGTGGCCACTATTGCTGGCCTCCCTATCCTATGTTAGGACTGGATAGCTCTGACCTCTTCGCTACGCACTGCTATAAGTAGCCTTTCTGCGCTCTACTGTGCGCTAGTATATTCTGCTTTGCTCTGCTGTGGCCAGCAATTGTGGCCTCGGTTCGGTATATTTTGTTCTGCAATGTTCGGTTAGGTTCCGTTTGTGTGTGTTATGTTTTGATAGCATTGACCCTCCTGCTATGCATTTCGTCTCTATGGATTTTTGCGTTCTACCCTCCTATAGTATGTTCTGCTCGGCTCCGGGGAGGCCAGCTATGGTGGTTTCGGCTCCTTAGTTTTATATATATTACGCTCCGCTACGTTACGTTTGGTTAGGTTCGGATGGTGTAGCTGCGACCTTTGTGCTATACACTGCTACTCGGTGGATTTCTGCGCTCCGCTGTGCTCTAATATTTTCTCCTCGGCTCTGGGGAGGACAGCAATAGCGGTCTCTGCACGTTAAGCTGATATATGTTGAGTTTGGTTAGGGCAGTTTAGGTCTAGTCAGTCTATCATAGCCTTGACTTTCGTGACACACACTGTTATACGGTGGATCCCTGAGCTCTACTCAGCTCTAGCATATTCTGCTTGGCCCTGACGAAGCCAGCAATAGTGGTCGCGGCACGTTAGTTTGTGTTAGGTTACGTTAGCTCATGGTTCCCTTGGTTAGGTTAGGATAGCGAAAATTTGACATTTGTGCAGGGCACTGCATTTCAAGCATTTCTGCGCTGCACTGTGCTCTACTGTATTCTGCTTGTCCATGGGGAGGCCAGCAATAGTGCTCGCGGCATGTTAGCGTGAGTTAGGTCACGTATGTACATGTTACGTTTGGCTAGGTTATAATACGATACCTTCAACATTTGCGCTATTCACTTCCATTCTATGGATGCCTGCGCTCTAGATTGCTTTACTTATCTCTGCTCGATCCTGGGGTGCGGAGCAATAATGGTATCGGCAACTTATGTTGAGCTGTGCTACGTCCGCTTAGGTTACGGTAGGTCAGGTAAGGTTCGCATATCTTGGACTAAGGTGCTATACACTGCTATTCGGTGGAATCCTGGGCTCTGCTGCACTCTAATATTTTCCGGTTGGCTCTGGGGAGGCCGGCAAGAGTGGTCTCGCTACGTTAGGTTGAGAACGTTAGGTTGAGTTATGTTACTTTTCGCTACGATGGGTTTGGCTGTGTTCAGTAGGTTTAGCGTTGACTTTCGTGTTATACACTGTTCTTCGGTGGATTTCTAGATCCACTGAGCTCTACTATATTCTGCTTCGCTCTGGGGAGACAGGCAATAGTGTTCCAGGCACGCTAGTTTGGTTAGGATATATTACACTTGGTTTGGTTAGGCTGTTAGGTTAGGTTAGGATGACACTATCTTTGTGCTATGCACTGCTATTCGGTGGATTTCTGCTCTCTACAGTGCTCTATTATGTTGTCCTTGGATCTGTGAATGCTAGCAATAGTTGTCTACGCACCTTATGTTTAATTAGTCTTCGCTAGGTTAGGTTAGGTTTGGTCAGGTTAGTATAGGATACCTTAGACTTTTACGCTCTACAATGCAACGGGTTGTTTTTCTCCGCTCTACAGTCCTCTAGTATCTAGTATATTTTGCTGCGTTCTGTGGAGGACAGCAATGTTGATAGCGGTATGTTAGGTTTGGTAAGGTTACGTCCGGCTCTGTTACGCTTTGATGGGTTAGGATAGGGCATCATCGGCTTTTGTGGTATACACAGCTGTCCCTGGGGTATTTGCGCTCTACTCCCCTTTAACGTGCTGTGCTTGGCTATGGGGAGGCCAGCGAAAGCGGTAGTGGCACGTTAGGTTAAGCTATGTTACGTTCAATTAGGTTTGGTTTGTCTAAGCTTGGTTAGGATGGCTTCGACTTTCGTGCTATACACTGTTGTTCGGTGTATTTCTACGCCCAACATTGCTCTACTGTACTCCGCTCGATCCTGAAGATGCCAGTAATAGTGGTCGTGGTACGCTATGTTGGGTTAGGTATCGTTTGGTCACGTTAGGTTTTGTAATGTTTGGTTGGAATGGCCGCGGCTTTGTGCTATAGGCTGCTATTCGGGGCGTTTCTGTGCTCTACTGTGCTCTAATATGATCTGCACGGCTCTGCGCTGGCCATCAATAGTGGTCGTGGCACGTAAGTTTTGGTAAGGTTACGTTCGGTCAGGTTCGGTCTTGTTAAGCATGGTTTGGACATCATTGACTTCTTCCTATACAATGCATTACGATGGATCCCTGCGCTCTACGGTTTTTTAATACAGTCTGCTTGGCTCCGGGGATGGCAGCAATTGTTGCCTCGTCATGTTAGGTTGAAATATATTACGTTGCGTTGTACTGCGTCTGGCTGGGTTTGGATAGGCTGGCATTGACTTTTCTGCTTTACACTGCTGTTTGCTGGATTCCTACGCTATATATTGCTCTAATCGTCTCTGCTTGTCTCTGGTGACGCCAGCAATAATGGTCTCGTCACGATAGGTTATGTTATGTTACGTTTGGTCACGTTAAGTTTGGTAAGGTAAGGATAGGATAGCTTTGAGGTACGTTAGGTACACCTCCTTTTCGGTGGATTTCTGCGCTCCACCTTGCTCTACTATATTCTGCTCGATCCTTGGGAGGCCAGAAATAGAGGTCGTGACAAGTTACGTTGTGCTACGTTACGTTTGGCTGTCATAGGTTAAGTTAAGCTTGTCTATGATGGCTTTTGCTTTCGTGCTATGCAGTGTTATTCGGTGGATATGTGCGACCTACTGTGCTCTAATCTACTCTGCTCGATTCTTGGGTTTCCAGCAGTAGTGGCCGTGTCACGATAGGTTGAGCTAGGTTACGTTTGGTTACGTTACGCTGGGATAAGTTAGGATAGGGATGTTCTGACTTTTGTGCTACAAACTGCTATTCGGCGGATCTCTGCGATCTACAGCGCTCTAATATTTTGGCTTGCTTCTGCGGAAGTGGGCAATAGTGGTGTCGGCATGTTAGGTTGGGGGAGATTACGTTTGCTTTAGCTACGTTTTTTTTTGGTTCGCATCGGATAGCTCTGACTTTTGTGCTATGCACTGCTATTTGGTCTATTTCTGCCCTCCACATTTCCCTAACATGCTGTGCCTGGCTCTGGGCAGCCCACCTTTGGCTAGGATGGTTTTGACTTTTGCGTTATACATGTCCATACGGTGGATTTCTGCACGCTACCGTGCTCTGGTATGTTTAGCTTGGCTCTGGGGAAGACAGCAATAGCTGTCCATGTACATTACGTTGAGGTATGCTACGTTTGGTTAGGTTGGGTTAGTACATGTAAAGATATGTTGTCTTTGGCTTTTGTGCTATACACTGCAATGCTGTGCACTTCTGCGATCCATTGTGCTGTAGTTCAACCTTCTTCACTCCGGAGAGGCGAGCTCTTGTATCCTCGGCACGTTAAGGTGAGTTAAGTTACTTTTGGTTATGCGACGTTTCGTTAGGTTAGGATAGGGTGGCTTTGACTTCTATGGTATACAGTATGCTACGTTTGGTTAGGTTGGGTTAGTACATGTAAAGATATGTTGTCTTTGGCTTTTGTGCTATACACTGCAATGCTGTGCACTTCTGCGATCCATTGTGCTGTAGTTCAACCTTCTTCACTCCGGAGAGGCGAGCTCTTGTATCCTCGACACGTTAAGGTGAGTTAAGTTACTTTTGTTTATGCGAAGTTTCGTTAGGTTAGGATAGGGTGGCTTTGACTTCTATGGTATACACTGCGATCTATGTATTTCTGCGCTCTGCTCTCCTCTCGCACGTTCTGCTTGGCTCTGGAGAGGGCGGAAATAGTGGCCTCTGCACGCTAGGTTGAGATAAGTTACGCTTGACTACGTTACTTTTTGCTAGGTTAGGATAGGATAGCTTTGACTTTTGTGATATACACCGCTACATGGTGGACTTCTGCGCTCCACAGTGCCCTAATATTTTCTCCTTGGCTCTGAGGAGGACAGCAATGATGGTCTCAGCACGTTGGGTTGAGACGGGTTACGTTTGACTGGGTTAGGTTGTACTAGGTTCTGTTATAATAGCTTTGACTTTCGTACTATACACTGCCACACGGTGGATTTTTGCGC